>NC_057803.1:391753257-392053257 GCF_018294505.1 Triticum aestivum | reverse complement strand
ATGCTTAATCCGGCCAAGTGTGTCTTTGGTGTACCGGCAGGCAAGTTATTGGGTTTTCTGGTGTCCAACAAGGAATCGAGGCTAATCTGGAGAAGATCACAGCCATCACCTCCCTGGCTAAACCAAAGTGTATCAATGATGTTCAACGCCTGGCAGGCCGGATTGCCGCGTTAAGCCGGTTTATCAGCCACCTTGGTGAGAAGGCAATCCCTTTGTATCAGATGTTGAAGAAGACGGATCAATTCATCTGGAGTTCTGCTGCTGATAAAGCATTTGAGGACTTGAAGCGACAATTGGCCAATCCGCCTGTGCTCGCCGCTCCCATTGACAAGGAGCCGTTGCTGCTATATGTTGCTGCTAATGCTCGTGCGGTCAGTGTGGCTATTGTGGTGGAGCGAAAAGAGGCAGGCAAGGAGCATCTGGTTCAACGGCCGGTCTATTATATCAGCGAGGTACTCATTGAGTCCAAGCAAAGGTATCCGCATTGGCAGAAGCTGGTATATGGAGTTTTTATGGCAAGCCGGAAGCTTAAGCAATACTTCCAAGGGCACCCCATTACGGTGGTCAGTTCTGCTCCCTTGGGGTATATCATCCAGAACCGGGAAGCGACTGGCCGGATTGCCAAGTGGGCTATAGAGCTTGGGCCGCACGGGTTGAAGTATGTGCCTTGGACGGCGGTTAAGTCTCAAGCACTTGTTGATTTCATCAATGATTGGACAGAACTGCAAGCACCTGAAGAAAAGCCTGATCACCCATATTGGACCATCCATTTTGACGGATCCAGGCAATTGGAAGGCTCGGGGGCTGGAGTCGTATTAACTTCCCCACGAGGTGATAAGTTTTGTTACGTTCTCCACCTAATGTTCCCTTGTACTAACAATGCAGCTGCGTATGAAGCCTTGCTCCATGGTCTCCGGATGGCTAAGGAGATGAATCTAAGCCGAGTTAAGTGCTTCGGTGACTCGGACCTCGTGGCTCAACAAGTGTCTGGCACTTGGGATTCCAAGAACCCACTCATGGCAGCATATCGTCGTGAGGTGGATATTGTTGCAGGTCAGTTTAAAGGCTACCAGGTGGACCACGTGGACCGACAGAAGAATGAAGCGGCGGACGCTTTAAGCCGGCTGGGCTCTCAGCGCAAACCGGTGCCGCCCAATGTTTTTCTAGATGTGCTGCACAACCCGTCGGTCAAGCTCCCTGGTGAAGCGGATTTGGCTATTCCTGATACGGAGGCTCAATTGGTGGCAGCTCTTCATGTCATTCCGGATTGGACGCTTCCTTACCTGGCGTACATGAACCGGGGCGAGTTACCAGAGGATGAGACTCTGGCCCGACAGATAATCTGGCAGTCCAAGTCCATGACTATTGTCAATGGAGAGTTGCATCATTGCAGTGTATCAGGGGCGTTTCAACGCTGTGTGTCTCCTGAAGAAGGCTGTGAAATTTTGTGTGAGATCCACGAAGGAGATTGTGGTCACCACGCCGATTCAAAATCTTTGCTGGCTAAAGCGTTCCACCATGGCTTCTATTGGTTAACTGCTCATACTGATGCTCAAGATCTGGTCAGACGATGTGACAGTTGCCAAAAGTTTTCAAGACGTGCTCATGTGCTGGCTCAAGAATTGAGAATGATTCCAATTACTTGGCCGTTTGCGACTTGGGGGCCGGATATGGTTGGGCCTTTCAAAAGGTCCAAAGATAAGAAGACCCACCTCCTGTTGGCGGTTGACAAGTTTACAAAGTGGGTGGAGGCAGAACCTGTTAGCAAGTGTGATGCGGCCACGACGGTTCAGTTCATCAAAAAAGTGATTTTCCGATTTGGCTTTCCACACAGTATCATCACAGATAATGGTACCAATTTGTCCAAGGTGCCATGAAGGATTTCTGCGAACGGGAGCACATCCGGCTTGACGTTTCATCCGTAGCGCACCCACAGTCCAATGGTCAAGCAGAAAGGGCTAATCAAGAGATCTTGAGAGGCATCAAGCCCCGGCTTATGGTTCCTTTGCAGAGAACACCGGGTTGTTGGGTAGAAGAGTTACCATCTGTGTTATGTAGCATCAATACCACACCCAACAGATCAACAGGATACACACCATTCTTCATGGTCTATGGAGCGGAGGCGGTTCTCCCTAGTGATATCCGTCATGATTCACCTTGTGTTGCGGCTTATGTTGAAGCGGACAACGAGACAACACGACAAGATGCTTTGGACCGATTGGATGAGGAGCGTGACATAGCAGCTGCTCACTCGGTGATTTACCAACAAGATCTTCGTCGTTTTCACAGTCGCCGAGTTAGAACCAGAACCTTTCAAGAGGGAGATTTGGTGCTTTGGCTCATCCGAGATCAGACTGATATGCATAAGTTATCCCCACCTTGGGAGGGACCTTTCGTGGTCAGCAAGAATCTGCACAACGGGTCATACTATCTGATCGATATTCGAGAGCATAAAGACTCACGTACATCAGAGGAGGAGACCAACAGGCCGTGGAACATAGCTCATCTTCGGCCTTACTATAACTGAGCCATTGGCTCTACTTATGTACATATTACGATGATGTATATATTATGATTAATATAATAAACCGGAACCTCAGCTAAAGCGGGGTATCTGTTCTTTTACATCATGTGTTGTTACAAGGAGTTGTCCTAAAGCGGCCTCCGGTTTACCCCATGAGTTAGCTTTTCAAAGCATCATGTAATATCACTTGGGGGCTTGGTCGTATCCGAACCAATGCAACACCTTTTGATAGGCGAAAGCCACAAGATCACTTGGGGACATGGTCAAGTCTGAACCAGTCACGCCTCTTGATTGGCCTAAGGCCACAGAATCACTTGGGGGCTTGGTCGAACCCGAACCATTGCCACGCTTCTTGATCGGCATAAATGCCACGGTTTCATTTGGGGACCTGGCTGACTTGAACCATAGCTACACCTATCGGGAGCTTTGTCGTGTCCGACCATGGTAACGCCATCTGATCGGCTCAAATAAGCCTCTTTTTGCAAATGGTTTTATCATTGCCTTTGCTTCACAATTTTCTTTGATAGATATTTCTTTTGTTTTGTTGCGTTTTTTAAACTGACAAAGTTTTAAACCGGTTCAAACTGTCAATTGACGGAACACGGTCCATTTTTAATCCGGAGACTATTTGCCCGGTTTGATTTTTTATTAACATCCTATTATGGAGTAACACGGTGTTTTATTATAGCCCGGCACGGTTTACATGGTAAACCGGCATTATATATATACATGAGCTGCTATCTCCTCCAACAGTGTGGGTTTATAAACCTCTACTTCAAAATTGGCCAAGCCAACTTCATGCCCAACGATGGCAGGTATTATGTATCCCAAAGATTTGATCATATGCTTAAATTTCAGATATTTTGATTTCACATATGCAGACATCATACTCCGCCTGATGGTACAACCGCGGTGGCACTTTAAGATTTTTTGTATTGCAAAAAATACTTTGGAAAGTTTATCACCCAAAGGAAGAACAAGTTGCAGTAATTATGCACGAAGGCATATCAAAATCAAGAGTATCGGCTAGCCTATTACAAGGCAACACGGTGCCCAAAATAAGATCATTGTTTTTTCGCAAAGGAGAAGCAGTTTAAACCAGCTTCCGGTTCAAGCTTGGTCACCAGCCTGGCCTAATGGTTGTGGGTCATACCACGCCGCTTCAACTTCAGCTTCTCTACCCAGTGGCTGGAAATCAACAGTTGTCCAGTCGATTCCCATTAATGCTTGAAAGACAGCTTCATCATGGATCAACAATGACGGTTCAATATCGGGAGCGTAAGTATGCTTACAGATTGGAGGGATAAGATTTTCCGCTTCAGGAATTGGTGCAACTACTCGCTTCTTTTGGTTGTCATATTGGGCTTGATAATGAGACAAGTCTGCTTCTTCAACCAATTGACAAGCTAGCGGACGCACCTCCTGGTTTATTGCTCACAGATCCGCTTCACTAAACTCTGACCCGTCTTCCTTCAAGCTGGGATAGCCCTGAGCCGCTTCCACAGGATCAAAATCCGGCACCCAAGCTTTTGCCTGAATTAAGGCATTGATCGCACCAGTTTGAGCAGCAGATTTCTTCAGCTCTTCAACCCGGGCAGGAAGCATCGACAGTCTCTTCAGAGTGTCCAGAATCAAAGTGGGCGCCGGATTGTTGTGGGATGCAGTAGAGATGATCCGCTGTGCACCAGTGTACAGTTGTTCGATCAATGTGTAGGCGGCTTTCAATTTCTTCCGCACATCTGACCCCAAGTGACCAATGTGTGTCCCTGAAATATTAGAAAGGGTTGACAAACCGGCAGCTCTATAAGACGGCCGAATCAATCCAGAAATCAAACCAGCTTACCAAAGATAGCAGTGGTCATGGCATGCACTTGCCGCTTTATGCTAGTCAGTTCGTCCACCACCGGTTCCAATGCAGCCTCGGCATCTTCTGCTCGTTTGGTTAAAGCGGATTTTCAGTGGCCCAATCCGCCCGATCCTTCTTGAAGCCCTCCTTAAGCTGTTCCATGGCGCTTAAAGCGCTGGTTAATTCCTCTTTTGCTTTGGAGGTTTCAGCTTGTTGGCACTTCAGATTTTCTTGCAGATCAGCGATTTGGTTTTCCCTTTTGTTCAGCTCAGCCTGCATATAGACAGTCATACAATTCAGATAACGGTACAAGAATTGAAGTACCAACCACATAACAAGTTATGCCCTTGGTACTTGGGGGCTAATGCATATTTGCTCTTCAATTATTCAGAAAAGTCCCAAGCTCAATACAAGTATTCAACTTGGCACTTGGGGGCTAATGGCTATTTGTTCAGTTAATATTGCTGCTACAATCTTGATTACCTAAAGTCCCGGTTTAACTACACTAAGTTGAACCGGACCTTCGGGGCTATATCAGCAAATTCAGAAAACATTGAAGTCTGCATTGACAAGTCCCGGTTTGAACGGAGATTCTAAACCGGCCCTTGGGGGCTAGGAGAGTTAACAGATTGAAGTACATACGCAGATAAGCATATGGAATTTACCTCATATTTCTCTTTCATCATATTAACCAGACCAGCTTCATAGTCACGGCTGGTGTATAGCCGGTTCAGATAGCGGGAATGGAGATCTTGGGTGTTCGGAGCGGCATAAGTTGTCAGATCGGCATTCCATTTTCCCTTGCCAATGGCAGCAAATTCTTCCTTGGCAGTGTGTCTGGATAAAGCAACGGGATTGCCTAGCTCTGTGCGACCAATGCCAGTAATGACAACCTCATCATCCTTGTCATCGCCGGTTTGCACTGGGGCCGTTGGCTTATCAGTAGGCTTTGATGGACTGGTGGATTTCTCAATCCGGATGGGGCTTGTGGGCTGGTTGACAGGGCCTGAGGTGTCAATAGGCCTTTCTTCAGCAATAAAATCGTCATCCTGTGGTGGTGGATCATTGGGTATATCTTCATGAATAGCCGCTTCAAGATCTGGTGTTTTACCCGGTTCAGGGACGATGTCCTCCTCGGCCACTTTATCCAGGCGAGACTTCTTGCTCGGCCTAGGCTTGGCCCTGAAAGGAATAACAAAGTCAAATACAGCATATGTTCCAAGGTGATGTACCAGAAATATTATGATAAGTATAGCTTACCCAAGCACCGTTTTGAGCGGTGGCAGCTGAGTAGCCGATGACTCGCCAGAGGATGAGTGGGAAGTAACTTGACAATCGGAGTCAGATGGATTAAGAGGTTGACGAAAACAGCCTGCTTTAGGACAAGCACTGACAAGCAAATTAGAGACCTCTGAACGGCGTTTCCGAACCGGACTGTTCGGTACACCGGCGGAGGTAACTACCTGGCCGCTGTGCCGGGTTGTGCGGCGAGCTTCGTGTTGTTGGGTCTTCATAAGAAATTTGGGATCCAAGTAAGCAAGAGGATGAGAAAATTTAACCTTCCGGTTTGCCTGACAGATTTTTAGCGAAGGCAAAGGGTTTGAATCGGAAGAGAGAGTAATTACCTCTACAGCATCAGCATGGCTGGTTTCGGCATCATCCTGACAAATATCATCATCAATAAGGCATGTGAAAAATAAGCCAAGTGAGTCCAGCTCTACCTCAAGGTCCGGATTACCCACATCCTCATCAGCGGCTGGATCAGAAGATGCAGTGGTTTTCTTCTTATGAGCAGGCCGTTTCATGACTTTAGTCTTTGGCCGGGTTGGTCTTTCCGGTTTGTCTGTTTTTTCTGGCTTCTCCTGTGGAAGCTTCTTGCTCCAAAACGGATCATTGCCTGTTTAAACAGACATTGATATTAAACAATGACCAGATATATCAATAACAGGTTCAGTAAAAAGAAAAATCAAACTCTTACAGCTGGCGGTTTGTTGGTGGCACAGAAGGGAAGTAGGCCGGTTCGAGCACAGATGTGTTCTGGTTCATTCAGCATTTTATTCACAGCCTCTGTGATTTCTTCATCAGTGAGCTGGATGTTAGCATGTCGCAGTGGGTCATCAACACTACGAGTATACTCGCACATCAAACCGGAGCGCTGACTAAGGGGCAGTATGCTCCACGAAATCCAACAGCGAGCGAGATCAACCCCTGCTAAACCATTGGCCATGAAGGCTCTGAGCTTGGACAGTTGAGGAGCGTATTTGCTTCTCTCCTTGGCAGTCAACCTTTGCGGAAAGGGGTGTGTATTGCTAAGCCGCTCCAGATGAAAGCCAGGCAAAGGATTTTCATCAGCAGGGGAGGTGTCTTTGCAATAGAACCATGTTTGATTCCACTCTTTGGGGTGGCTATGCAGTTTGGCGTGAGGGTATGTGACCTATTTCCTTTTCTAAATCTCCACACCACCCAATTCCGTATTGGAACCGTTAGTAAACTCAGTGCGGCGGTTTAGATGGAAGCAGTCTCTGAACAACTCAACTGTGGGCTCCTCTTGAAAGAACACCTCACAGAGCACTTGGAAGTGACACATGTTTGTAACAGAGTTGGAGCCAGTGTCTTGTGGGCGGAGTTGAAAATTGGCTAAAACATCCCGGTAAAATTTAGAACCGGGTGGCTTAAAGCCCCGGGCTAAGTGATCTACGAACACGACGACCTCTCCTTCTTGAGGTGTGGGAGGGCATTCTTTGCCAGGGACCCTCCAATGGATGGTGTTTTTGCTGCCTAAAGCGCTGACCAGGACTAAATTGTTCAGTTGAGTCTCTGTGACGCGAGAAGGAACCGAGTTGCACTCATATACTTGCTTGGCCATGATGAAATCTACAAGATAGTTGATTCCGGTTCAAGAATGAATTGATTAAAATACACTGGTATGTACAATGTTAAACCGGAGATAGCTCTATCTAAATCGGAGTTTTATGAAGCAACAGCATATGGCGGTTCAACAAGAGGACTAATGGTATATACCGGTTTGTTAATTTTTTCTACACCAAGTTAAATCGCCGGATCTAAGCATTGAAACAGTTGAGATTGCGGAGGGGTAAGTGTACAGAAACAGATTTCACAAGATTTCCCTACAACGATGGATCTGAAGCAAGTTCATAAAAGAAGGAAAATATTCAAAAGCTCAAAGCAGAACATTATTGAAATGACGGGCTGCTCCCCACGCACGACGCCAAGATCCAGGTCCTCCAGCTCTTGGCCAATGCCGAGCTGGCCTCCGCGGCCTCCACGAGGCGCGTCATGGCCGAGATCTCCCTCCTCCCGGCCAATGTGCGCGTCGCCGCCGGCCGACGCCCCGTCGCCATGGACGTCGGTGTCGTCGAACGAACCATTGACACCATTGACAGCACGCACGGGGCCGATACTTTTTTTTGGTTTTTCAAATTAATAGTAGTAGCGCGGGTCACAGACACGCGCTACAGATAGTTAGTAGTAGTAGCGCGGGATGCATAGCGCTACTACTACTAGTTAGCTGTAGCATCGTAGTAGTAGCGCAGGCACCCGCGCTATTACTAGCTTTTAACCCGCGCCACTACTATGCTTTTTCCTAGTAGTGTCCATTTGAATTGCTTCACATGGATCTCTTCGGTCATAACCATTATTCTGCAGTCTCAAATGATGCATCTCAATATGGCTTTGTTATTGTTGACGATTTCTCTCGATACACATGGGTACACATTGTTACTTATAAACATGAATGCAGGAAGTCTTCAAAGGATTTTCCTCGAGGGCTTCAACCAACTTTGGTGTGAAGATCAAGCACATCAGAAGTGACAATGGAACTGAGTTCATGAATTCTGGTCTTGATGAATATCTTGATGAACTTGTTATTACTCATGAGTTATCTGCTCCTTATACTCCCTAGCAGAATGGCATCATGGAGCGCAAGAACAGGACTCTTGCTGAGATGGCTCGCACTATGCTTGATGAATACAAAACGCCTCGTCGTTTCTCGATTGAGGCAATTGATACTGCGTGCCACATCATCAATAGAGTATATCTTCACAAATTCTTCAAGAAGACTGCCTATGAACTCCTCACTGACAAGAAACCCAATGTAAGTTATTTCAAAGTCTTTGGTGCTAAATTTTGGATTAGAGATCCTCATCACAACTCAAAATTTGCACCGAAAGCACATGAAGGTTTCATGCTTGGTTACGGAAAGGACTCGCACACCTACAGAGTCTTCAACGACGTTCTTCACAAGGTTGTTGAAACTGTAGATGTGTGGTTCGATGAAACTACTGGCTCGCAAAGAGAGCACCTACCTTCTATGATAGATGAACCAACACATGAGGAAACTATCAAGTTCAAGGCTACTGAGGATGTCATTCCTACTGAAGAATCTGCTGAAGAATTCATTCTAGAACATGAAGAACGTCGAGCTAATGCACCTGAAGAAAATACTGAAGAAAATGGTGCTGAAGAAAATGCTGATCAAATTCCTCAACGACAACCAGCTCATCCTCGCGTTGCAAAAGAAGTGCAAGTTGAAAAGATCGTCGATGACATTAAAGCACTAGGTCCTCTCACACGCTCAAAAGCTTCACATTTATCTTAGTTTTGTGGGCACTATGCTTTTGTCTCTATCACAGAGCCCACTAAGGTAGATGAAGCATTTCTGGAGCCTGAGTGGATTCAGGCCATGCAAGAAGAATTATATCAGTTCGAGCTCAACAACGTCAGGGAACTGGTCAAACGTATAGATCCTCGCAAGCACAATATCATTGGCACAAAGTGGATCTATCGCAGGAAGAAAGATGAAAATGGCCTTGTGGTAAGGAATAAGGCACGACTTGTAGCTCAAGGCTACACACAGGATGAAGGAATTGATTTCGATGAAACTTTTGCACCTGTTGCTAGACTTGAGGCTATTCGCATATTACTTGATTATGCTAACCATCATGATATCAATCTATATCAAATGGATGTGAAAAGTCCATTCCTCAATGGTAAGCTTGAGGAAGAAGTATATGTTGCTCAACCCCCATGTTTTGAAGATCCAAAGCATCCTGAAAAAGTATTCAGACTCGATAAGGCCCTATATGGCCTCAAGCAGGCCCCTCGGGCGTGGTATGATACTTTGAAGGAATTCCTCATGAAGAAAGGCTTCAAACCTGGTTCACTCGACCCTACTCTTTTCACTAAATCTTATGATGGTGAATTGTCTGTGTTCCAAATATATGTTGATGATATTATCTTTGGCTGTACTGACCAACGTTATAGTGATTAATTTTCCTATATGATGAGTGAAGAATATCAAATGTCTATGATGGGAGAATTGAAATTCTTCTGAGGTCTTCAAATTAGTCAACAACGCAATGGCATATTCATATCTCAGGAGAAATACCTCAAGGATGTACTGAGGAAATCCGGCATGCAAGATTGCAAAGGCGTCAAAATCCCTATGCCCACAAATGACCATCTATGCACTAATGAAAATGGTATTGACTTTGATCAAAAGGTATACCGCTCCATGATTGGTTCCTTATTGTACTTATGTGCATCTAGGCCAGAGATTATGCTTAGTGTTTGCATGTGTGCCCGATTTCAAGATACACCGAAGGAATCACACCATACGGCTATGAAGCATATTCTTTGATATCTAGCTCACACACCAACACTTGGATTATGGTACCCCAAGGGCTCAGCTTTTGATCTCATTGGATATTCTGACTCTAACTATACTGGTGATCGTGTGGGCGGCAAGTCAACATCTGGTACATGTCATTTCCTCAGGCGATCTTTGGTCTGTTGGTGCTCGAAGAAACAGAACTGCGTATCACTATCTACTGCTGAAGTTGAGTACATTGCCGCTGGTTCTTGCTGTGCTCAACTACTATGGATGAAGAAAACTCTCAAGGACTACAACGTCAACATGAAGAATGTGCCTCTCTTCTGTGACAATGAGAGTGCCATCAAGATTTCTCACAACCCAGTTCAGCACTTGAAGACAAAGCACATTCAGATTCATCATCATTTTCTTCGTGATCATGTGTTGAAGGGTGACATTTCCGTTGAGCATGTGAAGACTGAAGAACAGCTAGCTGATATCTTCAGAAAGCCCTTGGATGAGAAGAGATTTAGCAAGTTGGGTTGTGAGCTAAATATCTTAGAATCTTCGAATGTTCTTTGAAAAGGACACTCATCCTAACACTTATGCAGAATTGATGACTTAGATGTGGAACACATGAAGAAAACTTTTTTCTTCAATCAATGAAGAATAACACTCTAAGTGTGAAGCAATTAACGAAGAATTTGATTCTCAGAACCCTACGACAATTGTACGCGGTGTCTGAAATCATCATTCTTATACGGTGTGTCACGCCACCACCAAAGATGAAAATATTCAATTTGAGCTTTTCCTCGGTTCTTTAAATTCCTTAGTTGTTCAAATTCTGCACTTTGTAGTGTCTTCACTGTTTCTGTCGTTTTTCTTCATTGGCTATATATATATATATGAGTTTATGTCCTCTACAGCATTCGCTTATGGCTATTTCTTCAAGTTGGTTTTTCTCCTAAGTGAATGTGATCGGACCCTTCCCCCTCTATGCTATACTCAACCCAATATGTTCACAAATTCCTCATGTGCGTTCTATTTGAAACTTGTTCAAAATCTTCACTGTGTCCTTGTCTGCTGAAGAATTGTGAACGCAACTTTAAAACTTATCTTATCCAAATTTTCGGCTTTGCCACTCAAACCGTTCCACATCCCACGATATACTTATCTATTCACCCACGATCTCCACTTCTCAGTACGTCGGTGACACATGTCAAGCGAATGAGAAGGGTCAGGGGCATGTTCGTCCAAATTCTTCGGGCGAACAATTTTTCACCGTGGCTATAAATACCCTCCTTACCCTTCCTCAATTCATTTACTCCGGTCGACCTCTCTACAGCTAGAGCTTCTCAAACCCTAGCGCCGCCGCTACATCATCGTCGCCGGTCAGGAAGAGCTTCATTGCCTTGATCTCATCGTTGTCGTACTCGCGCCGGCCATGGAAACCTTCACTCCTCCACCGCTGTAGCCGTCTTCCTCCGCCAAGTTAGGGCGTGGAACATCTGCACTAATGAACTTCACGTCTCCACATTCCAGTTCGTCGTGTTCTTCGTCCATGGTAATTAAAAGTTACTTTTACTGCCCTCTTTGATTCAAATGATTTCTACAAAATCCTCAAAGGTGTTTTTCTTCATATCTTCTCACACTAAAACACCTCACATGTCATCTGTTCTTGATTCGTTTCTCTAAGCTATGTTTTTCTTCAAGATTCCTCAAATGTGTGGATTTTTGATCTATACATCTCTGGAACCTAAGACAAAGAATGCTTAGTGAAATTCTTCAATACTCGTCTGGTCAAATTCCTCAAACTTGTTCTTTATAAAAAACCTTCTCAGAACGCATATGACCTCTCCAAATTCCACGCAACTATACTCTGTTCACAGGTACTCATGTCAGCTGCTAAATCACTAGGTTCTCATCAACTTAACTCATTTGCAGCGTTCCTCGAAGAAAAGTTGCATACATCCTCATAGAATTCCATTGTTCAAATTCCTCATCTGAAGAAAATGACTGATGGTAAGAAGCCATAGAAAGGAGGAAAGAGGCCTGAGGTCAACACTACTTTTGAAATCCCTGAGGACATCTATGCTGGGTCCTGCACACCCCCGGAAGAAGATAAAAATCAGCGCAAGGTGCGCATTCAAAATATTGAGAGGAGATGGGCATGAGAGTGGAGGGAATACAGATATGTTACTCCCAAATATATGAAGAAATTTGCACTAAATCCTCCATGCCCAAGACCTCCGTTGGCACATAGTCAAATAGCTGATCCCACCAGCCTCAAGCGTGGTGAGGATTATCCTGATGAATGGGCCAAGCGCCAAGCCAAGTTGGCCAAACAAGCAAAAGATGCAGTGAGGAAATTCAACGAAGTCTCTGCTACCACTGCTGCTGTTGAGGCCTCTGTAAAGCCGAAGAAGGCCATGCCAAAGAAGCCTGCTCACAAGCCCATTGCTTCACCAACAATGCCCTCATGGCCGAGTTCCTCAGCTATGCCCTCACGGTCAATTCCTCACGCTGCTCCTGCTCCTACAAAATCCTCAGCTCCTCCTCCAAAGTCTTCGGTTGCTCCGACCAAATCCTTAGCACCTGTGCATCTCGCCACGTCCAAAGGACCACAGGCATATCTATTGCCTCAGGAGCCTCTGCAAGTTCCTCAGCTGCTCCCACTCTTCTGAAGCAGAAGACCACTATTGGACGAGGTCCTCGACCAAGTCCTCACAAGAAACAAGTTGCTTTCCAAGTGCCGTCTGATGATGAAGAACTAGCATAAATCATGAAAGACAGGCAAGTCAGGGCCGCTAGAGCCAAGGGCACAAATGTGCCTCTACTTTTGGATCCAAAGTTGATCCTTGAGTACATTGACTTATGGCACAAGGACAGAAATACTCCCATGCCTGATTTCAAGCTGACACCTGGCCAAAGTCATATGTTGACTCATTTCATACAAGAAGAAAAAATGGAAGTTTGAGAAGGCCGGGCAGATCAAGAAAGCGTAGTACAAAAGGGAGCGCTACCTGAAGAAAATGTTGTCTATATGACAACCGAAGAACTCGTCAATATATAGTCTGAGATCATGAAAATCAGTGTTGAATTTGATGCATACCATGCTGATTGGCTGGGAGCCAAGGTTCGTTTTGTGAGACTTGCTGACAACTTCACCTCAAATGTTGCAGCCCCAGCGCAATAGGAAATTCCTCTGGCTGAAGAATCTGCTCAGCCGACTGAAGAAAATGCCAGCACCACTGATGACAATCAGGCTGTGAAGAAAATGTGAGTTCCAGGGCTGTTGACTGCATTCTAGTCAGGACAACTGCATCAGTTGCGCTTAAAGAAATTCAACCCAATTCCTCTGCTCCTACGCCTACACCAACTCTGATCCTTCCATCTGCATCAGATGTGAAGAAAACTAAGGCTGCAGAGCGTGCATCGGTGAAGAAAAGGAAGGCATCAGCTGCATCAGATTCTTCATCTCAGAAGAAGATGAAGCCACTTACTAGCTCATTTGCAAATCCAATTGATGTTGTTCCTATCTCAGCCATGCCATCAAAGGACCTTGTTCCTTTTGATGAAGAATATGTGATTCCAAGTGAATCCCATGAAGAGAATCCCTCTGCTGCTTCATTAGAGCAGATGGATGAAGAAATTAAAGTGGATACAATCCCTTCAACACCAGTTGTCTCCTCACCTATGCCTCAGTTTACTACTGAAGAGGTCGGCATTGAAGAAATGGAAGATGAAGATGTGGACTTTGGCTGTACCACACTAGTGCTAAGGGATGAATTTTGGGAAAGTCAGCACCGCAACTCTCCACTCTTCACATCATTGCAACAAATTTCTCAGTCCCCAGTAACTACTCTATGCATGGGATCTGATGAACCACATGCCACACCGTCTGTCCATGAAGAAATTCCAGCCATTAGTGCTGATGAAAATGCAAATGAAGAATTGTCGTCCCAGGCTGCCACTGAAGCAACACCTGAAATTCCCCAGCCTATGGAACCTTAGATCGAGATCCTAGAGGTTGTGATGCAATTGACTGACACTCCTCACCCCAAGCCAAAGGATCCATTCTCAAAGAAGCAGAAATTCAAGGCTCATGATTTCTTTGGCGAGCACATGTTCTTCACTTACTACAATCCTTATGACTCTGCTCGTCTATGGAGGAAGCGTTTCTGGACTACAAGCCAGGCCAACTTCTATTCTTCACTGCTTTTCAACAAAGATAATATCTTCTGCCATGAGCATATTCCTCACATGGACATGGAATCATTACCTTGCTTCTCTCCTGTGCTCAGTGTTCTTCATGATGCAGGCCTCCTCAACTTTTGCTTTGACATTGTTGACTGGAATGAAGAGCTTATTCTTTAGTTCTATGCCACATTGCATATCACAGGTGATCCTGAAGATATCAACACCTGGGTCTTGGACTGGATGACCGACAATACTCACTATAAGGCACCGGCCTCTAAATTGCTTCACGCCCTGCCCATCAGTCCACCCAGTGAAGGAGCTCGTTGCCTGTATCATGAACAAGAACTCACAGCTCATTACATGCAAGTGTTAATGAAGCCTTTGAAGCACGGTCAAGCCCCAAGGACCAAATTCCTCGTAAAGGATTTACTCTATGTGCCCAGAACCGTCTATCGCATTCTGACGAGGACAATGAGTCCCATCAAAGGCCACGACTCGTCTAATGAGGAAATAGTTGGGATCATGAAGAATCTGGTATTCAACATCACTCATAGCATTCCTAGCAATTATCACGATTTCTTCATGAGGACTCTGGCAAATGCTGCACTTTCTCCGTTTGAGATGAAACCTTATGCACCTTGGATTATGAGATTCCTCATGACAAGGTCTTCACTCAACTACAAGGCTTATTTTTAGAATCACCTTAGCTATCTGCCCCCGATTGAAATCCTCAAACAGGCCTTTACTTCAACTGATGAAAAGGGCAAGGCTCTTGCTGTCATTGATGAAGGCATTCGTCCATTGGTTGGTCAGTTTTGCAAAGCTGCATCTTATTCCACCAATGATGACTCTGCCACACATGACTCAGATGCCAATGCACCCAAGTCTACTCCTCAAGCCACTGCTCCTCGTGTGATGACTGGCCGTGAGCTTCTGCTTAGTCTTCATCAGAAGGTGGATCAAAACCATAAATGGGTTGTGCCCACCTCGGGTGCCCCGAACCGCCTCTTTGCTCTATAAATACCCCATTATTCCCAAAACCCTAGGGGAGTTGATGAAATAGTGATCCAGCCACCGCAGAGTCCAGAACCACCAGATCCAATCTAGACACCATCTCGGATGGGGTTTACCACCTCCATTGGTGCCTCTCCCATGATGCGTGAGTAGTTCTTTGTAGACCTTCGGGTCCGTAGTTAGTAGCTAGATGGCTTCCTCTCTCTTGATTCTCAATACAATGGTCTCTTTGAGATCCATATGATGTAACTCTTTTGCGGTGTGTTTGTTGGGATCCGAACTTTGAGTTTATGATCAGATCTCTCTTTTTATATCCAAGAAAGTATTTGAGTTTCTTTGATCTCTTTTATGCATGATTGCTTATAGCCTCGTATTTCTACTCTGATATTTGGGTTTTGTTTGGCAAACTTGATCTATTTATCTTGCAATGGGAAGAGGTGTGTTGTAGTGGGTTCGATCTTACGGTGCTTGATCCCAGTGACAGAAGGGGAACTGACATGTATGTATCATTGCTACTAAGGATAAAACGATGGGGTCTATCTCTACATAGATAGATCTTGTCTGCATCATGTCATCGTTCTTCTTGCATTACTGCATTTCTCCATGAACTTAATACACTAGATGCATGTTGGATAGCGGGCGATGTGTGCAGTAATATTAGTAGATGCAGGCAGGAGTTGGTCTACTAATCTTGGATGTGATGCCTATATAATGATCGCTGCCTCGACATTGTCATGAGTATTTGAAGTTCTATCAATTTCCCAACAGTAATTTGTTCACCCACCGTTTGCTATTTTTCTTGAGAGAAGCCACTAGTGAAACCTATGGCCCCGGGGTCTCTTTCTCATATTATTTTCCTTTGCGATCTATTTTCCTTTGCGTTTATTTTAGGATCTACTAAACCAAAAACCCAAAAATATCTTGTTACAATTTATTCTTATTTATTTATTTGGCGTTCGATCTATCAATCTAGTACAAATTTACCTCACGTCCGTTTGCGTATCTTGAGCCATCGTACCTCGGAAGGGATTGACAACCCCTTTAACACGTCAGGTTGCGAGAAGTTGTTATTTGTGTGCATGTGTTGTTTACGTTGTTTTGCTTGGATCTCCTACTAGTTCGATAATCTTGGTTTCATATCTGAGGGAAATACCTACCGCCGTTGTGCTGCATCATACCTTCCTCTTTGGGGAAATATCGACGTAGCTTCAAGCGACATCATGAACCTAAAGTCGAAAAACCTCCTGATAATGAAGTCTCTTTTTCTGATGCAGAAACTCAACCTGGTAGTGAACGCTCACCTTCTGATAATGAAAAAGTTAATGATGAGGTTCATGAAGATAGTCAACCAAATACTGAAGAACCAGACGATGATGTTGAGATAGAACCTACAATTGATCTTGATAACCCGCAACCTAAAAATAAAAGATATGAGAAAAGAGACTTTGTTGCTAGAAAACATGGTAAAGAAAGAGAACTTTGGGTCAAAAACCTATGCCCTTTCCACATAAGTCAACTAAAAATTAAGAAGATGAAGAATTTGAACGCTTTGCTGAAATGCTGAGGCCAGTCTTTTGCGTATTCACTTGACTGATATTCTTAAAATGCCTCCTTATGCAAACTATTTGGAAAACATCATCACCAATAAGAGAAAAATACCGGAAACTGAAATCTCCACCATGCTTGCCAATTATACTTTTAAGTATGGAGTACCTAAAAAACATGGAGATCCGGGAATACCAACTCTACCTTGCTCCATCAAAAGTAACTATGTGAAAACTACTTTATGTGATTTGGGAGCTAGTGTTAGTGTTATGCCTTTCTCCTTATATAAAATACTTGATTTGAACAAACTCACACCTACTGAAATATCTTTGCAAATGGCTGACAAATCTACTGCCATACTGTAACACCCCGGATGTAATTTACCTTATCTGTACTCCAACTCTTGCCATTTCCGGCCTAAGTTATTTTATTTTTCCTCAGTGTTGGGTTTTTGTCTTCGTGTTTTGTTGCCTTTGTCATGCATCTCATATCATGTCATCATGTGCATTGCATTTGCATACGTGTTCGTCTCATGCATCCAAGCATTTTCCCCGTTGTCCGTTTTGCATTCCGGCGCTCCTATCTCCTCCGGTGCCCCTTTCTACCTCTTTTCATGTGTGGGGGTTAAACATTTCCGGATTGGACCGAGACTTGCCATGCAGCCTTGTTTTACTACCAGTAGACCGCCTTTCAAGTTTCGTGCCATTTGGACTTCCTTTGATACTCCAACGGTTAACCGAGGGACCGAGAAGGCCTCATTTGTGTTGCAGCCAACACCCTTCCAATTTGGCCCAAAACCCACCAAAAACCCTTCTATCATCTAGAGCATTCGATCACGACCGTGTGGCAGAAAACCATGCTCAATTTGGAGCCTCCTAGCTCCTCCTACCTATAAAACTAGGTCTCCACCAAAAATCCCGGATCCCCTCCTTCCTAAACCCTAAAAATCGCCCCGCCGCCGCCGGACACGTCCTATCGCCACCGGACATCCCGCCACCGCCAGTCATACGCCGCCATGTGGCTCCACTCAGCCCACTGCCGCCACGGCCCGCGGGAGCCCGCAACAGGCCCCCGCGGCCCAGATCCGTCCGCCGCCGCCCACCTTCATCTTCCCCGCCCCCGACACCGCTCTAGCCCCGCCGCCTTCGCTCGCCGCTCTGGCGTCTTCGCCCGAGAACCGCCACCTCGCCTGACCACCGCCGGCGCCGCCCCGCTCCGTCCCGGCCACCCGGAGCTGCCGCCTCGCTGCCCCTCGTCGAGCGCGCCAAGACCGAGCTCCGGCAGCCCCTCCTCCTCGCTCCACCTTGATCTCCGGCGGCCTCAAGTCCCCGCGTCAACTCCGGCCGCGTCTCCATCTCCGGCGAACAGGAAGGCCGACGAACCTCGGGAGCTGCGCCTGCTACAGTGCTCGCCCCGATCCAGATCTAGATCCACTAGGGTTGACTTTCCCCTCTCTCATTTATTTTTTTGCAATCTTCATCATGTTGTAACTCTACATCCGTAGCTCCCATTCATGCGTGTAGCATATCAAAATGTTCGCCTTGACGAGTGCATCATTTCATCTCATTGCATCATTTTCATTTAAGCTCATCTTGATGCCCGAAATGCTGTTGGAAGAGGGCTATGTGGTGAATTTGTTAGATCTATTTCATCAAATAGCTATTTGTCATTTTTGCCATGATTAATGTGTGCACGATATGATCCTGAGCTCTACATGTGTTTTGTTATATGCCTTGCCAACTTTACAGTGGTGCTTACCATGTATTTTTTTGATATTATTGGTGACTAGCACAAGCTTGCAAAGTAGCGTAATCGGTAATGCTGATTTCAGGGACATAGAATTTCACTAAGTCCTTGTCCTGATTTTGTCGTTATGCCATATGTTCATGTTGTTTCCTAGTGATCCGTGCCTCTTTTGAGGATGATCAGTAACGATGTTTTGTTAACATTGTGGTGCTCTTTCCATCCATGTCTTTTTTGCATTTATGGAGCAACCTAGCTTGAGTCAATCTAGCTCTACCTTTGCTATATCGTGAATCCTGGCAGATTGTTGACATGTTTAGCGATTTTGCCGAGGATGTTGCTATTGATTCGTGCATGCTATGTTGTTGTTCCTGACATGTATAGCTTCTATGCTATGTATTATTGATGGGTGTATGCTTAGTTTGTCATGCCATGCTCTGTAGTGAGTGCATCGAGCTCGTAAACATGCCTACTCGTTAACTGATTTGCATGCTCCAGTTTTTCACATAGTCTGAATCTGTTTATGTTTTTGCCATGTTCACATGCTTGCAATTGTATTTTCTGTTCCCTTTTGGCTCAAGGTCACTAAGGGACTTTTGTTAAGTGCTTTGAGTAGCTTCATGCCATGCCTTGCTTTGCCATGTTAAGTTCCTGTAGCATGTAGTTTTCATGCTCTAAAGTGTGCTTCCTCATGATAAATTCCAGACTTGTGTTAATTTCACCAAGTCTGAAACCTGTTATCATTTGCACTTTTGCCATGCTTATTTGAACCTATTAATGGACGAATTATCTGTAGGTCAGTGTTCAACTTTTGTCAACCATCATGAGTGGATCCCTTCCATGTATTGTGTTGTCATGTTTGAGGGCTGTAGCATATCTATCTTGATGCATTTAGTTGGTCATTTGCTGATTATCGTAGATCGGTGCCAGATTTGTTTTAATGCCATTTCCAAACCGTGCATCCGATTCCGGTGATCTTTATATCCATTTCAACCGAAATGGCCTCACCTTTCCAGTGGAACTCTTGGATTTCCATGTTGAGGCCAGGTTCAATCATTCGTTGTCAAATCTTGCACATGCAGCACATCCCGCATCCCGCATAGCATACCATGTTTGCATCATGTTGTTTGAGCATTGCACATGGTTGATTATGCTTTGTTTGCTTGATGTTCTTGTTTGGGTAGAGCCGGGAGGTGAGTTCGTGAACGAGGAGCCCGTTGAGTTCGCTTACGAGGATCAAGTCAACTCTGACAACTTTGCAGGCAATATGATCATACCCTCGAAATCACTTCTATCTTTGCTTGCTAGATGCTCGCTCTTTTGCTATGCCTATGCTACGATACCTACCACTTGCTTATCATGCCTCCCAAATTGCCATGTCAAACCTCTAACCTACCATGTCCTAGCAAATCGTTGATTGGCTATGTTACCACTTTGCTCAGCCCCTCTTATAGCGTTGCTAGTTGCAGGTGAAGATTGGAGATCGTTCCTTGTTGGAACATTGTTTATTATTGGGATATCACCATATTATCTTGTTTATCTTAATGCACCTATATACTTGGTAATGGGTGGAAGGCTCGGCCTTATGCCTAGTGTTTTGTTCCACTCTTGCCGCCCTAGTTTCCCTCATATCGGTGTTATGTTCCCGGATTTTGTGTTCCTTACGCGGTTGGGTTATAATGCGAACCCCTTGACAGTTCGCCTAGACTAAAACTCCTCCAGCAATGCCCAACCTTG
Source organism: Triticum aestivum (assembly GCF_018294505.1). NCBI lineage: Eukaryota > Viridiplantae > Streptophyta > Magnoliopsida > Poales > Poaceae > Triticum > Triticum aestivum. The sequence continues at coordinate 392,033,037 of NC_057803.1, read as the reverse complement.
GTTTTACCATTTTCCACCTAGCCTATTTTTCCCTTGGGTTTCCGGAGCCCAAGGGTCATCTTTATTTAAACCCCCTGGGCCAGTGCTCCTCTGAGTGTTGGTCCGACTGAGTTGCCTGCGGGGCCACCTCGGGGAAACTTAAGGGTTGGTTTTACTCGTAGCTAGTCTCATCTGAGTGTGCCCTGAGAACGAGATATGTGCAGCTCCTATCAGGATTTGTTGGCACATTCGGGCGGTGTTGCTGGACTTGTTTTACCATTGTCGAGGATGTCTTGTAACCGGGATGCCGAGTCTGATCGGAATGTCTCGGGAGAAGAAATATCCTTCATTGACCATGAGAGCTTGTGATGGGCTAAGTTGGGACTCCCCTGCAGGGATTTGAACTTTCGAATGCCATGCCCGCGGTTATGGGCAGATGGGAATTTGTTAATGTCCGGTTGTAGATAACATGAAACTTAACTTAATTAAAATGAATCAACCGCGTGTGTAACCATGATGGTCTCTTCTCGGTGGTGTCCGGGAAGTGAACACGGTGTTGGAGTAATGTTTGACGTAGGTTGTTCTAGGATCTCTTCTTGATCATAGTTGTTCGTCTGTGCTTTGCCTTCTCTTCTCGCTCTCATTTGCGTATGTTAGCCACCATATATGCTAGTCGCTTGCTGCAGCTCCACATCATACCTTGCCTTACCTATAAGCTTAAATAGTCTTGACCGCGAGGGTGCGCGATTGCTGAGTCCCCGTGACTCATAGTTTACATCCAAAACCAGATGCAGGGACCGATGATACCGCTCCAGACGATGCGCTTGAGCTCAAGTGGGAGTTCGATGAAGACTCTCGCCGTTACTATGTGTTTTTCACAGATGATCAGTGGTGGTCCCCAGTTGGGGCGATCGGGGACTGTGTCACATGTGGGGGTAGATCTTTATTTTGGTACCGTAGTTGGACCATGAGTGTATTGGATGATTGTAATGTTATTCATGTATTTGTGTGACGTGGCGAGTGTAAGCCAACTATGTATCCTTTCCCCTTTTATCTATTTACATGGGTTGGTATGAAGATTACCTTACTTGCGACATTGCTTTCAATGCGGTTATGCCTCTAAGTCGTGCTTCAACACGTAGGAGATATAGCCGCATGGAGGGTGTTACAAGTTGGTAATCAAAGCCTTCCCCAACCTTAGGAGCCCCCTGCTTGATCGAATCGTTGGCGTTGTTGAGTCTAGAAAAATGTTTTGAGTCATCTAGGATTATATATATCGGAGAGTTTACGAATTCTTTTTACTCCCCAGTCCCTTCATCACTCTGGTAAGGCATCCTGACGTAGAGTTTTGACTCTTCTCTTCTCAAATTTCACTAATTTTTTTAGGATCACGTGGGTATCTTGGAATCGTTCCGATCGATTTGTGACGAGAACATTGTTCTTGGTGCCTCCTGTCATTCAGGGGTTGTGGCAGTGTCCCGAGGAGTTGAGCTCCGAGGTGTTGTCCTCACAATTTTATCGTTGAGATTCTGGAATACCTGAGTTTTGCCGACATTGAAAATCTCTTTTATGTAGTTGTTGGTGAGATAACCTCGACGCCACCCAGTACTGGGGCGGGAGTTCGGGAGTATTGCCATAACTCATATAACGGATGCTTTCTAAAGGTTGAGGTAGATGATTTCCGAAGTTTTTCTCGGTTATGTGTTGAAGGATGGATACAGCTGGATGTAGGATTTTCTAGATTTGGGTGAGATATTATGCTTCCCCTGTATCCCCAACATCTGATTGCATAAACGAAAAGGTTCGGGAGTTTCATAGGTGGGAATTCTTGTAGCTCTAGTTCTTCTTCCGCGGATATTTGGTTTGAGATTGGGTAATCCTCACCAAATATTTGTTCTTGTCCGTACCTTGTTGTTTTTCTTCTAAGTCAATTCTAAGTGGCTTCTCAATTTATGGATATGTGAGCATTTCGATTGGAATGCATTCGTTCATTTTATTCGGATGTGAAGACTATATGTTGCAATTTCAACCCATTTGATTCAGCTTCAATATTTGTCTGTCAATGTGCTAACGGATGTCAACCTCTTCAGGATGGCTCCTCCAACGCGCATGACTCCGAATCCTAATCCTCCACCACCACCTCCACCTTCGGAGGCATGGCAAGCTGTGATGGCCGCTACCAATGCAAACATACAGCTGATCATGCAACTTCTTCAAGAGCGCAACCAAGGGAACCAGGGTCATGGCAACAATCAGAATCTATTTGCTACACTCAACCAGTTCCTTGCTAACCAGCCAAATACCTTCAGCAATTGTGTTGAGGCAACAGACGCTGATGATTGGCTCGTGGACATATGCAAGCATTTTGAGTGCAGTAACATCAGGCCTGAGGACTTTGTCAAGTTTGCCTCCTTCCAACTCAAAGACCAAGCTGCAGAATGGTTTCAGCAGTACAAAGATTCCAGAGGAGGTCGTGAGATTACCTGGGATGAATTCCGTCAAGACTTCAAAGCTCATCATATTCCTCAGAGTGTGGTTGAAAGCAAGAGCGAGGAATTCCGCAACCTGAAGCAAGGCACTATGTCTATTTACGAGTACAACAAGATGTTTCAGAAGCTCGCCCGTTTTGCTAACCAGGACGCCCCTGAGGAGAAGAGCCTGATATACCAGTTCAGGGGTGGTCTTGCAGAAGAAATCCAGCTAGCTCTCATCCTCTTTGAGCCCAAGAGGCACGATGAGTTTTACAACATGGCAATGAAGCAAGAGACTGCTCAACTGAAGTGCGATGCTTCCAAGAAGCAAGTCAGAGATGCTACTCCTTCTTCCTCAACTCAAGTCGCTAAGCAGCAAAAGTATTGGCTTCCTCCTCCTCCGTTCCGTCAGCCTTATGAGCTGAAGAGCAAAGGTGGCAGTGGATCTTCCTACCCACCCAACCCTGGCTTTCAGAACAAGACTTCGTCTCAAGCTCCAAGATCAAGTGCTCCGTATCACCGTCCGCTCTCGGAGGTCATGTGCAACAAGTGCCAATAGAAGGGTCACTATGCCAACAAATGCTTCAATCAGAGGCGTCTCCCTCCTCCTCCTCCTCCTCCTGTGCAATCGGCAAGTACAGTTGTGGTCAAGCATAACCCCAAGCACGCCAAGGTCAACTTGATGAATGCAACTCAGGCAGAGGACTCGTCAGATGTCATCAGGGGTAACCTTCCTGTTAACGATATTCTAGCTAAAGTACTTTTTGACTCTGGTGCATCACATTCTTTCATGTCATTCCCATTTGCATCAGAGAACAATTTTGGCACTAAGGCATTACCTAAAGCATTGCAAGTTGTTTCTCCGGTTAAGCGTTTGAGTTCTAGCATGATGGTTCCAAATATTTCTATCATGATGGGTGATTTCAAGTTTCTGTCTTCTCCAATGGTCCTTGGTAACTCGGATATTGATCTTATTCTTGGAATGGACTGGCTTTCTAAGAACAAGGCTCAGTTTGATTGTGCAGCCAGGCAGATTCAATTGACTCATTCGTCTGAGGATGTAATTGTCTTTGCCGCTCGGGATAATACCATTCGTATGTTTCCTCTCAACGAAAAGGATGAACTGGATGCCATCTCTCAAATTCCAGTCGTTTGCGAATATCAGGACGTCCTTCCAGAAGAGCTTCTAGGAATGCCTCCGCACGGGCCAGTTGAATTCGTCATCGATCTTGAGCCTGGCAGGAACCTGTTTGCAAACGCCCTTACAAGCTGGGACCCAAAGAGTTGAAGGAGCTGAAGAAACAACTCGATGAACAAGAGCGTATGGGTCTCATCCGACCTAGTTCTTCTCCGTGGGGTTGTGGAGTTCTTTTTGTGAAGAAGAAGGATGGAACGGACAGACTTTGTGTTGACTACTGTCCATTGAACAAGAAGACTATAAAGAACAAGTACCCATTTCCCAACATCAACGAGCTGTTTGAACAACTCAAAGGTGCTCATGTATTCTCCAAGCTTGATCTCCGTATGGTCTATCACCATATTCGAATTCGTGAGCAAGATATCCCCAAGACGGCATTCAGAACAAGCTATGGTTCATATGAATACACTGTCATGTCTTTTGGCCTCGTCAACGCTCCTCCGACCTTTCTCTCGCATGATGAACTTCATCTTCAACCCCTACACAAATGACTTCGTCTTGGCCTACCTCGATGACATTTTGGTATTTTCCAAGAACAAGGAAGATCATGCCAAGCACTTGCGTTTGGTGCTGGATAAGCTCAGAGAACATCAGTTCTACACCAAGTTCTCTAAGTGTGAGTTTTGGCTCGATGAGGTTCTCTACCTTGGGCATATCATCTCTGCCAAGGGCATAGCGGTAAATCCTGAGAAGGTATCTGCAATTGTGGATTGGGAACCACCTCAGAACGTGAAGCAACTCCGCAGTTTCCTTGGTCTTGCAAGCTATGGTCCAAGGTTCATTGAGAACTTTTCAAAGATCGTGAAGCCGCTTTCCAACCTTCTCCAGAAGCACGTGAAGTACATTTGGTCTCCAGAATGTGACATCGCTTTCAACACCTTGAAAGAGAAATTAGTCACTGCTCCAGTTCTGACTCCTCCTGATGAATCCAAACTGTTGGAGGTCTTCTATGATGCCTCTCTTTAAGGTCTTGGTGCAGTGTTGATGCAAGAGAAGAAAGTTGTGGCCTATACTTCTCGCCAGTTGAAGCCCAACAAGAAAATACCCCACTCACGACTCGAGTTGGCGGCAGTTGTGCATGCTCTTTTGACTTGGAGACCATCTCTTATTGGGAAGAAAAGTGGACATCTTCACTAACCACAAGAGTCTCAAGTACGTCTTCACTCAGCCTAATCTCAACCTCAGGCAGACTCGTTGGGTCAACATGATTCAAGAGTATAAACCAAGTATCGAATATACTCCAGGCAAGGCCAATGTCATTGCTGACGCATTGAGCAGAAAGGCTTACTGCAACAGTCTGATTCTCAAGCCTTACCAACCCGAGCTTTGTGAAGCTTTCCGCAAACTCAATCTGCAAGTTGTTCCTCAAGGTTTCCTCGCCAACCTTCAAGTCTCTCCTACTTTGGAAGATCAGATTCGCGAGGCTCAACTTCTTGATGCTATGGTGAAGAAGGTGAAGATTGGGATTGCCAAGAGTCAACCCAAGTACAAGTGCTATCGCCTTGATGACAAGGATACTCTCTTCTTCGAGGATCGCATTGTTGTGCCTAAAGGTGACCTTCGTAAAGTCATTACGAATGAGGCTCACAATTCTCTCCTCTCTATCCACCCTGGAAGTACAAAGATGTACCAGGACCTCAAGCAGGCGTATTGGTGGACTCGAATGAAGCGTGAGATTTCTCAGTTCGTGAATGAATGTGATGTCTGCAGAAGAGTGAAGGCAGAACACCAACGACCAGCTGGTCTCCTCCAACCTCTTGCCGTTCCAGAATGGAAGTTTGACCACATTGAGATTGACTTTGTGACGGGTTTTCCGAAGTCCAAGCGTGGCAATGATTCTATATTCGTTGTCATCGACAAACTCACTAAAGTGGCTCATTTCCTGACTATCAAAGAGTCTATCACTGCAGCTCAATTGGCGGAGCTTTATACCTCTCGGATTGTCTCTCTACACGGCATTCCGCAGTTGATTTCTTCTGATTGTGACTGCATCTTCACCTCCAAGTTTTGGGATTCTTTTCAGAAGGCCATGGGCAACAACATCTGTTTCCGCACAGCTTTTCATCCTCAAACTAGCGGCCAAGTCGAGTGTGTCAATCAGATTCTTGAAGATATGCTTAGGGCTTGCGTTATCTCTTTCGGTATGAAGTGGGAAGATTGTCTTCCATATGCCGATTTCTCCTACAACAACAGCTTTCAAGCGAGTTCGGGCAAGGCCCCATTTGAAATTCTCTATGGCAGGAAGTGCCGTACTCCTCTCAACTGGTTAGAGAACGGTGAACGTCAACTTCTTGGAAATGACTTGATCACAGAGGCAGAGGAAATGTGTAAAGTCATTCATGATAACCTCAAAGTAGCGCAATCGCGCCAGAAGAGCTACTATGATAGTAAGCATCGTGATTTGGCTTTCGAGATCGGAGACCATGTTTACCTCCGCGTCTGTGATCAAAGGGCGAAATGGGGAGATGACATTGCACAAAGGGCGGAAGCCATGGGGGCAGCACAACGATGACGACACTGAAGATTTTTACCAAGGTTCGGGCCGTCGTGAGGCGTAAAACCCTATTTCTTCCTTTGGTGGATTGATTTGGGAGGAAACAACAACACACAATGCTCGAGCGCAGCAAGGTCATCTTGGGGGAGGAGCAGCTACGTGCGTACAAGTGTGAGAGGTCTGAATCCTTCTCTAGGTTGCCTTGGGCCTCCTTTTATACCTCAAGAGGTAACCATAGTGGAAAATAGTCTTTATATAATGATTAGATAGCTATGCACGGGTGTCATGTGGGGTAATCTGTCTTCCAATGGGCCGCCACGTGCTTAGTGGAAGCCACTTAATCACTTGGGGGCTCGACACCGCATCGATAATCGATTTGCATTGCCGTGAGGTGGAGCGGTGGAGTGGTGGTACCTTGGTGGGGAGATTTGCCCTTGGCGCCCGGCAAGCCTGCCAGGGGAATATTGGACTTGTCCTTGGGGCGTCTTCGACCCGGCCAGGCTCTCCTGCCCGGCAAGGGAGGCCTTCCCAAGGTGGTGCTCTGCGGTCTTGTTTGTCTTGGTCTTCTTGATCCGCTCTTTGATCTCACAAAGAGCTGCTTCTCTGGCCTTGGCCTTGTTTGGCTTTTGTAGGTTAGTGTTGGATATATGGTGACAGCATGCTTGTGTATAAGTCTGGGCAACAAACGTGAATGTTCATTGCTCCGACACCTTGCCTTTCTTGAAACTAGCGGTCTTGTTGACCATCAACACTTGACGCTCCTTCTTGATTTCTACCTCCACGGCCTTAAGCATCACGAAGAGCTCAGGGATCGTTTTCTCTATCCCTTGCATATTATATATCATCACAAAACCCTTCTAGGGCTATGTTGGAGAACTCTGCCAATCACTAGAGAACTCTGTCAACAGCTACTTTATTCGAAAGATTAACTCCCAACTAATTCAAGCGGTTGTAGTACCAACACATTTTGAGTACATGCTCACTAACAGAGCTATTATCCTCCATCTTGCAGCTAAAGAAATTGTAGGAGGTGTCGTACCTATCAACTAAGGCATGAGCCTGAAATCCCAATTTCAGCTCCTGGAACATCTCATATGCTCTATGGTTCTCAAAACATCTTTGGAGCCCCGGTTCTAAGTCGTAAAACATGGCACACTGAACTATAATGTAGTCATCATTACTCGTCTGGCAGACGTTCATAGCATCTAGCTTGTGGGAGAGGGTGGTTCACCTAGTGGGGCATCAAGGACTTAAACTTTCTATGCAAAAGTGAGGATAATCCTCAAATTACGGATACAGTCCACATAGTTGCTTCCATCATCTTTCAACTTAGCTTTCTCTAGGAGAGCATTAAAATTCATGGGAGCTACAGCGCGAGCCATTGATCTACAACATTAATTTGCAAAGATTTTAGACTATGTTCATCATAATGGGTTCGGTTAATCAAATTACTAGTAAACTCCCAATTAAATCAATGTACCTCAAGTTGTCTAAGTGATACATGATCCAAATCAACCAACCCATGGCCGATCATCACGTGAGATGGGGTGGTCATCAATGGTGCACATCTCAATGTTGATCATATCTACTATATGACTCATGTACGACCTTTCAGTCCTCCGTGTCTCGAGGCCATGTCTGTACATGCTGCACTCGTCAAGTTTAACCCAAGTATTTCGCATGTGTAAAATAGGCTTACACCCGTTGTATGCGAACGTAGAGTCTATCACACTCGATCGTCACGAGTTGCTTTGAAACGAGAAACTTTTGCAACCGTGCATACTTAGGGAGAACAGTTTTATCTTGAATTTAAGAAAAGGGGTCATCTTATAATGCTACCGTTGTCCTAAGCAAAATAAGATGCATGAAAAGATAAACATCATGTGCAATCAATATATATGTGACATGGTATGGCCATTATCATCTTGTGCTTTTGATCTACGTCCCCAAAGCACCTGGCATGATCACCATCCTCAGCGGCACGACGCCATGATCTCCATCGTCATGTCTTCATGTGGTTGTCTCCACCAACTATTGCTTCTATGACTATTGCTCACTCATAGCAATAAACTAAATGTAATGACCGAACCTGATAATATTCAATTCTCTGTGCTCACTGTGCTAGTCCCTGGATCATTAGCTAGCACACACAGTACATGATGTAATATCAAGAATAAACCACAAGTCATAAATATTACATCGCAGATCCAGAATTTAAATATTACATACTTGACAGCTCAAGGCTAGCTTACAAACAAAATGCAGCAGAAAATCAAATAAAATCTCCATGAAGTCCATCAACACCACAAGCAAATGTCGAGTATAGACATCGTAACCCTACAACATATCACTCACTCGTCATATAAATCTGTAACATGATAAGTTGCAGCCACAAGGGTCAGTATGTTGAATGTACTGGCAAGTCACACATGACCAACCCTGTCTACATAGCATAGCAAAACAACAACTACCACGATCTACAATATAAGGCCATACTAAGCTGAAACTCAATAGCAATAACATACTACCATAATATTCCTACACATGCATAATATAGTAATGTGATAGAGAACTACATGCGTAGAAAAACAATAGGTTGAAGTATTATCAAAGTGTAACTTGCCTAGTACGTCTGATGAAGATCGTCGCACTCACAATCCTGATAATTCCACTTGTCACGCTCCGAGTAATCTATCATTAATGAAAGAACTCAAATCAATAACCATGCCATACAGAAGAATCAAAAGAACAACAAAACAAATATGGCAAGGTTGAACAACATCAATATATATAGGCTTAATAGATAATATGGGGTCTTTATGTGCTATAATGTGACACAATGAGGGAATAAACTCACAAGAGTTAATAAAAGAATGGATATGCCATAAACAAGAGTATAGTGGAGATGCCATGGAATAGGTTTAGTAGTGTTTGGAAAATGACATAAATGTTGTATGACAAAGGACATGTGGCGTAAGCATTCGTTTGCAGAAAGAATTATTTTGAAAAGAAACAATGCAACTCAAGTTATAGTGAGATGAAGTTTGAAATGAACTTGAATTCAAAATAGGTCAAAGAATATTTGAATTTGTCATATATAGAATATAGAAAGAAAGAATATGACACATGTTTTCATCTGCAAAAGGAATCAATTAAATAAGATCTAAGGTCTGCAAGATATGATCAAATAAAGGTTCTAATTCAAATTTGAATTGCTCAAATTTGAAAAGGTTCAAAAATTAAAACTGATGATGATAATAGATTGACACGATTAATATGAACTACTAGGAAAAAGAACCATTGCATTTGAACATATGGATCTTAAGATATAACAGAACAAAATTTGGTTAGAAATCTTCAAAAAGTGTGCCACGGCAGCGTTTTTTGACATGACGAAATTGGTGCCATGGCAGGGAATTGGCCTGCATTGTGGCAATTACTGTTTTGCCACATGTCGGCACAGAAAATGATGATACCTGTTTGAAGGAAAAAAACACAGGGCGTCAGATTTAAGTGGTGGCTGACGGCTGAGATGATGCCACGTCATGGGTTGGGCAGAGGGAAATTCTTCACCAAAGGTTCACGGCAGTTCAAGGATATGGCGGCGTGATGAGAACATCTCTGCTAGAGTTACACCTGCCACCACTCCACATCAGTTATTCCATCCGGACCTATAACTAGAGCATGCGTGAGACAAATAAATGGGCAGGTACTATCGCTCCTTTGTACATATGATTTAACTAACGATAATATGATGTTACACTCATGTTCTAATTTAATTGTACTTAGAAACAAAGGTATCAAACAATCAATTTAAGGTGATCCTTTAAACAAAATGGAGTAACACTCTTTGCATGCATGCTCTCAACCATCCTTGCATGCATGCACACACCGCACCATCCATCTCATCCATCGTGCATGCCATGGTACATGAACTAGATGCCACAAGACCCAAGTCAATTAATTTTTGTTGCATGGACCAAGAGATACCACGTTGGGTTCAAGACCTTTTAGGACCATGGTGGGCCAACATGATTTGACTACTCGTGCAGCACTCGGTTAGCATACGGACCAGTGTCTCATGGATCAGCCCCCGACGACATCTGCTTTAATAAATGGTTTTTTATTTCTGTGCCCCTGGTTTCTTAGTTCTACTCATTCATCCCCACGATCTTAACTTTTGCTCACTTTTCCCCACTCCCTTGGCTGAAACCCTCAGAACTGGTCACACCGAACATTGTCGTCGGGTCAATGGCTTGACCATTAACTCTGACGAGTGGGGCCGCGTAGGGTCGAGTCCACATTTTGACCGTTACATGCTAACCAGTGGGGCCACAAAACTGACACTCACTGTAGGTTCCCCTCACTGTAACCTGAATTAGATCGAGTCGGTTTCATGCCGCCCCCTCCATCGCCGTCGTGCTGCCTCTGCCGTCATCGTGCCGCCTCCGCCGCCGTCGTCGTGCCACCTCTGCCGCATCTACCCTCTCTCGCCATCTAGGATTAGGAAGCAATGTCAGGGGAGCACCCCATCCGGCCCATCGACCGTGGAGATGATTGTGTCGAATCAGAGGCGTATAATTCATGGATTCCACCTGGGTAAGCATCATTTTGCTCTCAAATTTATTAGGAGATCCTTAAATTAGGCTGTATTTGACCACCGTTAGCGGGAATCAGTGTAATTTATCTGAAAAATTTCGGCCTAACTGCGCCCTTTATCTTATTTCAATCGAATAGGGTTGATCCTGCACTTGCTTTTTAGCTGGCGGTTAGAATGGAAACTATCGAGTTGCGTGGAACTATACCGCGTCTGATTTCTGGGTTTTTCTATCCTGAAGTGGTAGAACCAACGTTTCGATCATAGATTTCCTCGAGGCACTCTGTTGTGAGTATCCATAGAGCCCTGCCGATGTTGTTGAACTGAGATATTTTGACAGTACCGAGCAGAGATTTGTCCCATTAACTTGTGATGAGCATCTGGGATTGCTATTTAGTTTGAATGCTGACAGCCATTTCAGTAAAATCCATATCGGTGTGCTTCAAGCACGCAAACAACGTATTCCAAAGGGGAAGGGTGTTTAGACATCATCTGTCTCTGCTAATAGCAAGCGTCCTCACACTCCTTGTAGGACGAGACCAAGTAACCCTAGTGGTACTGAAAGCCACAACATGTCGAATGCTGCTAATTCTGCCACTTCTCCTCTCCCTTCTGCACCTGATGTAGAAGTAGATGTAGGGCCTGACGAGGAAGTGGAAGATGAATATGCAGAGGAGCCTAGCAGCTGTGCTAGATTTGATGACACTGATGATGAAGAGAGGGAGGAGAGCATCGACTCCTTAGTTTTACAATAATATGATGGTGAGGACATGCCAACAATTGAGTGGAACAGGGAGAATCTTGAGCTTACTCTAGGAACCGTATTCGAATCGATGGTGGACTGTCGTAATGCAGTGACTACATATTGCATTCTCACTGAAAACTCCTATGAGGTTGATAGGAGTGAGTCAAGAAGATTCATTGTTCATTTCCCTTATGATAGGTGTAGGTGGAGGTTGCATGCATCCACTATGCTAAAGAGAAAATTGATTCACGTATTACAACTGAATCTTTTTATCAGATTATTTATCCATTCTATATTCAGATCATGTGTATTGTTTCTTAATTGTATTTGACATCATTTTTCATATTGTTTTAGATAAAAAGCAACCCACACGGGCACACTTGCCCACCTGGAGGGGGAGGGGAAAAGGACAAATCTAAGCTTGCAAAGGTTAGGTGGGTGGCAGATGCAATCTTGTATTGGGTGAGGGAAAAACCAACAATTGGTCCAACGACACTCCATGGGAAGCTATTTGAGAGGTAGAAGATTAATATATCTTACATGAAGATTTTCTATGCTAAGGAAAGGGCTCTTGGTAAGATTAATGGTCCATGGAATGAGAGTTTTCGGTTTCTTTACACCTTCAAAGCTAAAGTGGAGACGGATAGTCGAGGGAGTGTTGTAGAGATTGACAAGCATACAGTTAAGTACAAAATAAAAGGGAAGGCACAAGAGAAGGAGTGCTTCAGGAGGACTTTTGTTTGTTTCAAGGCTTGCTGGCAGGGGTTTCTGAATGGTTGTAGGCCCTATTTGGCTGTCGATGCAACTACTTTGAATGGAAGATGGAGAGGCCAGCTAGCCGCAGCTTCTGCAGTTGATGGACACAACTGGCTATTCCCAGTTGCATTTGGTGTGTTGGAGGTAGAGTCTGAGGAGAGTTGGTTCTGGTTTCTGCAGCAGTTGCGCAACATTATAGGTACACCCTCAGGTTTAGTTATACATATAGATTCTTGCAAGGGTTTAGAAACTGCAGTAGAAATTGTATTCCCTAGAGTGGAACATAGGGAATGTATGTGACACCTAGTGCAGAATTTTAAAAAGAAATTCATAGGAAAATTTTATGATGAGAACCTATGACCAACATCATACACATGCAACTTGAGGAAGCATGAGCACCATTTGAGAGTGGTGTATGCTCACAATACTTTGGTGAAGGAGTACATGGATGAACATCATGGAAAGTTGTGGTCAAGAAGCAAATTCAATGAAACCTGCAAAGTAGACTATGTGACCAATAACCTCGTTGAGTGTTTCATTGCAAAGTTCTAGTCAGTGAAAAGGCTTTTGTTAGGGCAAGCATTTGATTAGATCAGGCAGATGATCATGATAAAGATGGCTCTTCATAAAAGAATTGCATAAACACAATATGTTGGCCACCTTATGCTCCCATATCTGATTAAGGCTTTGCATGCCAAGGCAAGAGGACTAAGGTTGAAATGCATTCGACCGTTGACATACGAGGCTGAGGTGACATACACAGACAATAAAAATAGGGAATGGAGATATCCGGTGAATCTTGTAACTAATGAATGTAGTTGTAGGCAATGGCAGATCCGCGGGAAGCCGTGCATACATGCCCTACATCTCATGACAGTTATTGGAGGTGAAGATGGTGAAGTTGATCAGTATTGCTCTGAATATTTCTCTGTTGCCAAATTTAGGGCTGCTTATGCTGAAAATGTGCCTGCACTCTTGGGAAAAGACCAATGGAACATAGTAGACCCAGGATTCAAACTCTGTTCTCCTGTACTGACTAGACCACCAGGGAGACAAAGGAAAAACAAGATAAGAGCTGGTGAAGAGGGCTGTGTAAAAAAACAACGTAAGTGCAAAAGATGTGGTATCCTAGGGCATATTGCTAGGCCTTGTACCAATCCAGTTGATGCATCATTTGGAGAAGAGGACCAATGGGCAGAAGCAAATGCAAAGGAGAATGCAGCAGCAGAGGAGAATGCAGCAAGTTTATAGGAGAATGCAACAGCAGAGGAGAATGCAACAAGTTTAGAGGAGAATGCAGCAACAGAGGTGAATGAAGCAACTGAAGTAGCAGTGAGGTACGTATGCAACATTTCCCTTTTTTTGCATTTGTTCTCCTTTTTATTAATGACTAAGCTCAATTTGACCCAGGTCTAGGTTAATTAGAGGCACAAGACAGAAAAGACCAAGAGAGGAAGAAACTTCATCGGTTGAACCATCATCTAATGCAGAATTTGAAACCATGGCTTATGAAGGTTTTCAAGCTCTAAGAGAGGAGGAAGTTATTTTGTCTGAAGTTCCTTTAAGGATGAGTGAACCCACAGATGACCGCCAACTGGTCATCACTTGTCAAAGCTCAACAAAACCGCCACCACCAGAAGTGAAGATCAGAAGCAACAAGACAAAGCTTTCAAAAGAACAAAATATCCCAGCCAGGGAAACCAGAAACAAGATGGTTAACCCATCACAGAACACAAGGAGCAAGGCGAAGATTTGAATTTGAACTTGAATGGAAGTCATAAACTTTGAACTTTAAGGATTTGCAATAAGGGTGAAAAATTCTAAGGTGTAATAATTCTATTTGTAATTTGATGTGAAATTTGAGGTAGAATTTGAATTTTTAGGCGAACTTTGAATTTGAACCAACACTTAAAGTATATTCCCCTGTGGTGTGAGTTGCAACGTTTGTTGAACTATTATGAACGTTAGGTGATCAATTTGATCTGTTTTGCATGGTAAAACTTGTAGTCATGAGAATGTGCTCCAAATGAGCTCCCAAGCTAGGGTAAATAGCCCCATTTGTAATCAAGTTTTTTTGGACCTATTCCAAATGAGTCGAATATTTTTTATTAACACCTATTCAATCTATATAGTGTAGATTCGAAGAATAACTATTTATTGAATTAATATTTCTATTTTTACTTTTTTTGAAACAAATATACTTTAATAGAAAATCATGAAAAACACGTTTAATATATGAAAATGGAAAACTAAATTCAGATCCTTCTTATTCACTTTGAAATCATGCTTTGATGATTTTTGATTTTTTTTCAAACACCGAAGGGAACCCTACCTCCTCTCCTTGGTCTATATGAAACATTGTATGTGATAGCTCAGATATGTGAAGGTTTTTTCATGAAAATGTCCATAGACAAAGTTTATGATTTTTAGTGGGTAACATGTCACACAAGACAACATTGTGCGCATGTTTTATATTTTTTGATTTTTTTAAATTAATGGTGCTCATTTGACCTCAATCATGCTAGCTAGGTTTTTTAAATGTCCATATACCAAGTTTAGTATTTTTCCTTGTTAGTGTGTCTTATAAAACGACGAACGACGAAGGTTTCATATTTTTTCGATTTTTAAATTAGTTATACTCAGTCAAATCCTTGGAAACCTCGTTGACCATCTCAAAACCCCTCTAAACCCCGCGATGTTTCGCCTAACCCTAACTCCGAACGTTAGCCATACGATCATACCCTAGCGCCAAGCGACAGCCCTCGGATGTGGTCTTCTAGAAGGAATTCTGAGGGCAGGCTGCGTGCAGGCTCCGCGCCGTTGGATCACATGGACGACTCCGCATCATTGGACCGTGGGGCGATTCGCGAGAGACGATCCGCAAGACTTGTTGGTTGTGCCTCCCCTTTCTTCTGGTGCTTATTCTGCAGCAACGAGAGGACCCACTCATCCTCTGCTTCTTCTTCTCCGGCGACTAGAGGATCCACTCCTCTGCTTCTTCTTCTCCAGCAAGTTTGGGCGATATGTCGAGCTCCACTTCAGCCTCCCGCCCCTCGTGGACCCAGTATGGTCCACTTCCCATGGTTCGATGTCCTGACTACCCACGCAGCGCGCCACAGATACGGTTAACTACGAAGGAGGTTAAGAATAGCAACTATGGGTGCGAATTTGTGAAATGCGAGAGCAAGCCAAAGGGGCAAGTTAGATCACATGATTTATCTTTGATTTCTTTTTCTATTTTCTTTTAAATTTTTTTGATCTGGTATTTAGGGTTCATGTTTTCATTTCAGATCATGAAGAAATGCACACATTTTGAATGGCTGGATGACTACGTTAAGTGGATTCAATTCAATGGGGCCCCAACCCGGGAGCTCAATCTGCCGTCATCACCAACCAATTTGGTCTCTGAAAGTGCTGCTCTAACAGTTGGGGATGCAGATCTGAAGGGGGAATTAAATAAGATGAACAAAAACTTGAAGCAGATGATTCAATTGAACAAGCAGGCGAATCTAATAGCTTTAGGATTTTATCCCTTTTATTTTTGTGTAGTTGCTCTAGGATTTTCTTACTTGGTGGTCATCACTTGTCAGAGATGTTATTAGTGTGGTGTCATGTGCTCTAGGATTTGGTTAAATTTGTGGATCATGTGCTCTATACTCTATGTTGCCTTAATTTGTGGATCATGTGCTCTATGCTCTGTGTTGCTTAATTTGTGGATCATGTGCTCTATGCTCTGTGTTGCTTAATTCGTTGATCATGTCAGTTTCGTCAGATTTGTACACTTTCAATTTTGCGAGACAACACAAACCGTAGAAAAACGTAGTTCTAGTACCCGAATTGCATTGGGACATATCATTGCGTTGAGTGTCGAAGGCCCACAAAGATAAAAAAAAGGCCTAGAAAATAGTGCACGCGCTGGCTTTGTTTTTTCCTTGATTATTTCCATGGTAAATCCCCTTTTATTGTTGGATTTGCCCATGTAAAATTTATTTGTACATGTCATGGAATTTTCCTTCTGTATATAGCCTACGGCACAACACTTCGATTTTTTGACATGCGGGTATTATAAACATGTTTTCGTTGCAATAAAAATACAAATATTGTATACATGATTTTTTGTTTTTGTTTTTGTTATTAAGAGCATGTCAGAATTAATTACGTAGATCGTGTATGCATCTAAAACCACGTCTAAAATAAAGTTCGGTGGCACCATTAGCCACCATATCCACCTAGAGAGCATGTCTAGGGCTCGACTATGGCACCAATATCCATCTACCAATATCTCACATAGCAAGCATACATCCATAACGTAGAAAGTAGCAACCACTTCTTACATAAAACAGAGGGTGCTCTAAACCATAGCATAGGCCACAAACTATTCAAAAATTAGCTTGTTTTTGTTCATACAATATACGGAATAGGGCCACCTACAATTAAAAAAAATAGCTTTTCTTCTTCTTTTGAACATCAACATGGCTCATTTTTCTAGCTTTAGTTTCCTTTTTTACACTTCAACTAGTCCATTATCCACGCGTGTGAAAATTTGACCCTACTCTAAATGGGCCATTTAAACTTGACCTACACAAGTACACACCATGAATATAACAAGACGAATGGGCTACCCTCCAACCATTTTTACAAGGCTAACCCCAAAACTTGCTGGTTTTCATTGAGCGATACCCATTCATTGATTGATTTAGCATAAGGGCTCGCGTACGGCACCATATCCATCTAGCAATATTTCACGTCAAATAAGATAGAAATAGCAAGTAAAACACATATAAACAACGACATATCAAATAAGGGTAGCAAGCATAACATAATTCTTTTGGGATAACACGACAGAGATAATAAGTTCATGGTACAACCAATGACATAAGTAAGATAGAAATATATAAAAGATAAAAAGCCCTAACACCCTAGGGCATGACAAGCTCACGAGACTGGTCCTTCACCAGCATCTTCACTGCGCCCCCTCTTCACTGCTCCTCCTCTCAATGCTGTCCTTGCCGATGTAGTAGGCGAGGTTGTGCATACCGTCGTGGGTGGGGAAGATGCAGTCGAATTTTGTGAAGATGTTGTGGGTTGTGAATGTGATGAATTCGCATCCACACCAAAATACCTTGCCAAGGAGGTAGCACGCATCAAATATGTTGGTGAAGATGACAGTTAGCCCTATCACGGAGTCCTGGAGTTTGGACACACTTCCTCCAGTCAGAACATCACCGGCGAGCCCGCCGGGAGGTGGGCGAAGCCCGCACCGAGGAACCACTAGGAAAACCCCCTTGCACCCCTCCAGCATGAGAATGCCCACACGTGGAGCGTCCTCTCCACGACGACGCTGACCGGATACCGTCTCTCCGGCATGGTTGGTAGGAGCTGGAAGCTGGGGCCATTGTACTGCATCCTCGCCTCGCTTTGAGAGTGCTCTGGGTTTGGGTGAAGAAGAGAAGAGGGCAGCGCAAATGGATGTGTGGAGAATTGGTGGAGGGGTGGTGGTTTAAATAGGGAAAGAGGAAGGGAAGGGGAGTGGCATCGGCCGCGCTTACGTTTAAACAAGCCACATCGATCGATTGATATGCCACTTTAATTGCCAACAGTTTTTAATTGCCACGTTGAATAGATGCAGGTGGATCGAAAAGTGTGAAACAATGATCTACATCGAGGAGAAACGCGTGGGAGATGAGACGAACCAGTGGCAGCGGTTCACGTGAAAAAGGGGCCGGTCAGTGCATCATGGTGGCGGGCAGCGGCGCATGTAGGTAGGCTAGCTACGTGCATGCATAACAGGCTAGCTAGACATGTTGTGCATGCATAACAGGCTTCTGGCATTGCGGCCCGCGCACGGCCCAACAGTCTAACGACAGCCCAACGGGCAAACAATGGCACCGTCCGACGCGACCCCAATCATCAGGTTCAACGGACGACACAGTCAGCGCGGCCCCATTTGTCAGAGTTCACGGTCAAAGCACTGACCCGACGGCATCCACCGTTTGTGACCAGTTCTGAGGGTTTCAGGGAAGGGAGTCGAGAAAAGTGAGCAAAAGTTAAGAACGTGGGAATGAATGAGTATGGCTAAGGAACCAGGGGCACAGATGTAAAAACCCCTTAATAAATAGCTAGTTTAAGCTACGGTTTAGACACGAGTTTTATTGTATTGTCTAGCCATCGCTACAATTCACATCTAAAAGACGTGTAGCACTACCGCCTTGTTAGATCCATGGTGAAACCCGAACTTTTCATCTAGTTCGTGTGCTTAATTTTTCATCCGCAATTTTAGATTGCAATTTCTTTTTTGTTCTTGCCGGTTCTTTGGTTGCTTGCAGGAACTCGAACCTTATAGTTCAGGTTGATCATGTCTACGGAAAGGTCAATAACCATCGGAGATTGATTTAGTGGTTGACGATGCGTATCGTCAGGTACGGTATAGCCGGATCGTCAAGGTCAAAATCCACCAAATCGGTAATTATCCCCACTCTCAACGAAATATGGGGCCGCCGTCACATCAAGTGGTATCAGTTTTTTGGTTCATAGGTGAGAGATTTATAGTTTTTGTAGTTTAGTTTAACTCTTGTCCTATAAACCCACAAAAAGCCAAAAAAACTGATTAGTTTATCCATTACACCTACCTTTTTAGCCTTTAGCAATTTTTGCATTGAGTATTTGTGTAGTTGAATTTTTGGTTACATTCATCCTAGAATTAGTGCTGGTTTAAATTGGTTAGGGTGTAAAATTATCTAGTAGATCAATCTGTTTTAGTCCACCCACATAATCTCTGCCACAAAGCTAGTTATCAATCTGAAGAAAATTCCTACAAAAAGTAAGCGAAACTCTCCTGCATCAGTAACTTCATCATCACCGTCACCATGTCGTCGTGCTGACGGAACTCTCCTCTGGCCTCAACTGGATCAAGAGTTCGAGGGACGTCATTGAGCTGAATGTGTGCTGATGGCGGAGGTGCCATGCGTTCGGTACTTGGATCGGTTGGATCGCAAAGATGTTTGACTACATCAATCGCTTTACTAAATGCTTCTGCTTTCGGTCTATGAGGTTACGTAGACACACTCTCCCCTCTTGTTGCTATGCATCTCCTAGATAGATCTTGCGTGTGCCTAAGATCACTTCTATAATTGAGCTGAACGTGTGCTTACAATCAGACAATATCTATCTAGGAGATGCATAGCAACGAGAGGGGAGAGTGTGTCTATCTACCCTCGTAGACCAAAAGCGGAAGCTTTTAGTAACGTGGTTGATGTAGTCGAACGTCTTCGCAATCCAACCGATCCAAGAACCAAACGCACGGCACCTCCGCCATCAGCACACATTCAGCTCATTGACGTCCCTCAAACTCTTGCTCCAGTTTAGGCCGGAGGAGAGTTCCGTCAGCATGGCGGCATGGTGATGGTGATGATGAAGTTACTGACGCAGGGCTTCGCCTAAGCACTAACACGATATGACCGAGGTGTGTAACTGTGGAGGGGGCACCGCACACGGCTAAAAGATCAACTTGTGTGTTCTAGGGTGCCCCCTACCCCCGTATATAAAGGAGGGAGGGGAGGCCGGCCGGCCCTAGGGGCACGCCCAAGGAGAGGGA
Organism: Triticum aestivum; assembly: GCF_018294505.1. Classification (NCBI taxonomy): domain Eukaryota; kingdom Viridiplantae; phylum Streptophyta; class Magnoliopsida; order Poales; family Poaceae; genus Triticum; species Triticum aestivum. Next base: position 392,013,203 of record NC_057803.1, on the reverse strand, counting down.
ATCCTACTCGGATTACCAATCCAAGTAGGATTCCTCCACAAGGAAGAGAGGGGGAGGAAGGAGAGGGAGAGGGAGTAGGAAAGAGGGGCACCGCCCCTTTCCCTAGTCCAATTCGGACTACAAGGGGTGCATGCCATGTCTGCCCTCCTCTCTCCCCAACAAGGCCCATGGTGGCCTATTAGTTCCCCCGGAAGTTTCAGCAACCCCTCCGTCACTCCGTTTTTATCCGAAACTATCCGAAACACTTCAGGTGTCCGAAGAACATGGTCTGATATATCAATCTCTATGTCTCGACCATTTCGAGACTCCTCGTCAAGTCCGTGATCTCATCCGGGACTCTAAGCAAACTTCGGCACATCAAATCACATAACTCATAATACAATTGTCATCGAACGTTAAGCGTGTGGACCCTACGGGTTCGAGAACTATATAGACATGACCGAGACATATCTATGATCAATAACCAATAGCGGAACCTGGATCCTCATATTGGCTCCTACATATTCTATGAAGACCTTTATCAGTCAAACCGCATAACAACATACGTTGTTCCCTTTGTCATAGGTATGTTACTTGCCCGAGGTTCGATCGTCGGTATCATCATACCTAGTTCAATCTCGTCACCGGAAAGTCTCTTTACTCGTTCCGTAATGCATCATCCCATGGCTATCTCATTAGACACATTGCTTGCAAGGCTCATAGTGATGTGCATTACAAAGAGGGCTCAGAGATACCTCTCCGATACACAGAGTGCCAAATCCTAATCTTGATCTATGGCAACTCAACAAACACCATCGGAGACAGCTGGAGCATCTTTGTAATCTCCTAGTTACGTTGTGACGTTTGATAGCACACAAGGTGTTCCTCCGGTATTCAGGAGTTGCATAATCTCATAGTTAGAGGAACATGTATAAGTCATGATGAAAGCAATAGCAATAAAACTAAACGATCATTATGCTAAGCTAACGGATGGGTCTTGTCCATCACATCATTCTCTAATGATGTGATCCTGTTCAACAAATGAAAACACATGTCTATGGTCAAAAAACATAACCATCTTTGATTAACGAGCTAGTCAAGTGGATGAATACTAGGGACACTCTATTTTGTCTATGTATTCACACATGTACTAAGTTTCCGGTTAATACAATTCTAGCATGAATAATAACCATTTATCATGATATAAGGAAATATAAATAACAACTTTATTATCGTCTCTAGGGCATATTTCCTTCAGTATCCCACTTGCGCTAGAGCCAATAATCTAGTTTCACATCGCCAAGTGATTTAACACCAATAGTTCAAATCACCATGTGATTACTTCATTAGTCATCCCACAACTAACCCATTAGTCACATTGCTTGCAAGGCTTATTATGATGTGTATTAACGAGAGGGACCAAAGATACCTCTCCGATACTTAAAGTGACAAATCCTAATCTCGTTCTATGCCAAACCAACAAATACCTTCGGAGATACCTGTAGAGCATCCTTATAATCACCCAGTTACGTTGTGACGTTTGATAGGACACAAGGTATTCCTCTAGTATAATATCATAGTCAAAAGGAATATGTATATTTCATGAAGAAACCAATAGCAATAAAACTAAATGATCATTATGGTAAGCTAACAGATGGGTCTTGTCCATCACATCATTCTCCTAATGATGTGATCCCGTTCATCAAATGACAACACATGTCTATGGCTAGGAAACTTAACCATCTTTGATTAATGAGCTAGTCTAGTAGAGGATTACTAGGGACACTGTGATTTGTCTATGTATCCACACATGTATCAAGTTTTCGGTTAATACAATTCTAGCATGAATAATAAACATTTATCATGATATAAGTAAATATAAAATAATAACTTTATTATTGCCTCTAGGGCATATTTCCTTCAGTCTCCCACTTGCACTAGAGTCTATAATCTAGTTCACATCGCCATGTGATTTAACACCAATAGTTCACATATTTATGTGATTAACACCCATAGTTCAAATTGCCATGTGACCAACACCCAAAAGGTTTACTAGAGTCAATAATCTAGTTCACATCACTATGTGATTAACACCCAAAGAGTACTAAGGTGTGACCATGTTTTAATTGGGAGAGAAGTTTAGTCAACGGGTCTACCACATTTAGATCCGTATGTATTTCGCAAATTCTATGTCTACAATGCTATGCATGGAGCTACTCTAGCTAATTGCTCACACATTCAATACATATCTAGATTGAGATTTAGAGTCATCTAGATCAGTGTCAAAGCTTGCATCGACATAACTCATTATGACGAACACTTTATCACCTCCATAACCAAGAAACATTTCCTTAGTACTCTTTATGGTAACTAAGGATAATTTTGACCGTTGTCCAATGATCTAGTCCTGGATCACTATTGTACCACCTTGCCAAACTCATGGCAAGGTACACAACAAGTTTGGTACACAGCATGACATGCATTATAGGTACTATGGCTAAGGCATAGGGAATGACTTTCATTCTTTCTTTATCTTCTGCCGTGGTCGGGTTTTGAGTCTTTACTAAACTTCACACCTTACAACACAGGCAAGAACTCCTTCTTCGACTGATCCATTTTGAACTCCTTCAAAATCTTTTCAAGGTATGTACTCATTGAAAGTCTTATCAAGCGTCTTGATCTATCTCTATAGATCTTGATGCCCAATATGTAAGCAGCTTCACCGAGGTCTTTCATTGAAAAATTCTTATCAAAATATCCTTTTATGCCATCCAGAAATTCTACATCATTTCCAATCAAAAATATGTCATCCACGTATAGTATCATAAATGCTACAGAGCTCCCACTCACATTCTTGTAAATACATGCTTCATTTCAAGTCTGTATAAAACCATATGCTTTAACCACCTTATCAAAGCATATATTCCAACTCCGAGATGCTTGCACCAGTCCATAGATGGATCGCTGGAGTTTGCACACTTTGTTAGCACCTGTAGGATCGAAAAAACCTTTGGGTTGCATCATATACAACTCTTCTTTAAGAAATCCATTAAGGAATGCAGTTTTGACATCCATTTGCCAGATTTCATAAAATTCGGCAATTGCTAAAATGATTCGGACAGACTTAAGCAACGCTACGACTGAGAAAATCTCATCGTAATCAACACCTTGAACTTGTCGAAAACCTTTTGCGACAAGTCAAGATTTGTTGATAGTAACACTACCATTAGTGTCTATCTTCCTCTTGAAGATCCATTAATTCTCAATGGCTTGTCGATCATTGGGCAAGTCCACTAAAGTCCACACTTTGTTATCATACATGGATCCTATCTCAGATTTCATGGCCTCAATCCGTTTGTCGGAACCTGGGCTTATCATAGCTTCTTCATAGTTTGTAGGTTCGCCATGGTCAAATAACATGACTTCTAGGACAGGATTACCGTACCACTCTAGTGCGGAACATGCTATGTTCGACCTAAGAGGTCCAATAGTAACTTGATATGAAGTTTCATGATCATCATCATTAGCTTCCTCTCTAGTTGGTGTAGGCATCACGAGAACGGATTTCACTGGTGTGATACTTTCCAATTCGAGAGAAGGTACAATTACCTCATCAAGTTCTACTTTCCTCCCACTCACTTATTTCGAGAGAAAGTCCTTCTCTAGAAAGGATACATTCCTAGCAATAAAGATCATGCCTTCAGATCGGTGGTAGAAGGTGTACCCAATATTTTCTTTTGGGTATCCTATGAAGACGCACTTCTCCGATTTGGTTTTTCGAGCTTATCAGCCTGAAGCTTTTTCACATAAGCACTGCAACCCCAAACTTTAAGAAACGACAACTTAGGTTTCTTGCCAAACCATAGTTCATACGGTGTCATCTCAACAGATTTAGATGGTGGCCTATTCAACGTGAATGCAGTTGTCTCTAATGCATAACCCCAAAACAATAGTGGTAAATCGGTAAGAGACATCATAGATTGCACCATATCTAATAAAGTATGGTTACAACGTTCGGACACACCATTACGCTATGGTGTTCCAGGTGGCGTGAGTTGTGAAACTATTCCACATTGTTTTAAATGAAGGCCAAACTCGTCACTGAAATATTTGCCTCCGCGATCAGATTGTAGAAACTTTATTTTCTTATTACAATGATTCTCCACTTCACTCTGAAATTCTTTGAACTTTTCAAATGTTTCAGAGTTGTGTTTCATTAAGTAGATATACCCATATCTGCTCAAATCGTCTGTGAAGGTTAGAAAATAATGATACCCGCCACGAGCCTCAATACTCATCGGACCGCATACATCGGCATGTATTATTTCCAATACGTCGGTGGCTTGCTCCATTGTTCCAAAGAACGGAATTTTAGTCATCTTGCCCATGAGGCATGGTTCACAAGCATCAAATGATTCATAATCAAGTGAAAAAGTCCATCCGCATGGAGTTTCTTCATGCGCTTTACACCAATATGACCTAAATGGCAGTGCCACAAATAAGTTGCACTGTCATTATCAACTTTGCATCTTTTGGCATCCATATTATGAATATGTGTATCACCACGATCGAGATTCAACAAAAATATACCACTCTTCATGGGTGCTTGACCATAAAAGATATTACTCATATAAATAGAACAACCATTATTCTCTGATTTGAATGAATAACCGTCTCGCATCAAACAAGATCTAGATATAATGTTCATGCTCAATACTGGCACCAAATAACAATTATTCAGGTCTAAAACTAATCCCGAAGGTAGATGTAAAAGTAGAGTGACGATGATGATCACATCGACCTTGGAACCATTTCCGACGCACATTGTCACCTCGTCCTTAGCCAATCTTCATTTAATCCATAGCCCCTATTTCGAGTTGCAAATATGAGCAACAGAACCAGTATCAAAAACCATGCGCCACTACGAGTATTAGTAACGTACACATCAATAACACGTATATCAAATATACCTTTGTTCACTTTGCCATCCTTCTTATCCGCCAAGTACTTGGGGTAGTTCCTCTTCCAATGACTTGTCCCTTTGAAATAGAAGCACTCAGCTTTAGGTTTGGGTCCCGACTTGGGCTTCTTCCCGGGAGTGAACACTTGCTTTCCATTCTTATTGAAGTTCCCCTTCTTTCCCTTGCCCTTTTTCATGAAACTAGTGGTTTGTTAACCATCAACACTTGATTCTCTTTCTTGATTTCTACATCCGCAACTTTGAGCATAGAGAAAATCTCAGGAATTGTCTTATCCATCCCTTGCATATTATAGTTCATCATGAAGCCTTTGTAGCTTGGTGGCAGTGATTGAAGAACTCTGTCAATAACACTATCAACTGGAAGATTAACTCCCAGCTGAGTCAAGTGGTTATGATACCCAGACATTCTGAGTATGTGTTAACTGACAAAACTGTTCTCCTTCATCTTGCATGTAATGCCCACAATGCAGCTATATCTCCCACGTGTCGAGTCACGACTTAGAGGCATAACCGCATGGTGGTTTTGTCGCAAGATGGGTAATCTTCGCACGATCCCATGTACTGAATAAGAAAGGGATAATGAGTTGGCTTACAATCGCCACTTCACACAAATAACAAGTAAACATACATCATCCAAATACAGTCATAGACCGACTACGCTCAAATCCAAATAAAAGCAAGATAAACCCCAAATGCTAGATCCCCGATTGTCCCAACTGGGATCCACTACTGATCATTAGGAAACGACACATAGTAACGACCAAGATCTCCATCGAGCTCCCACTTGAGCTCGATTGCGCCACCTGCACTGGTATCGTCGGCACCTGCAACTTTTTGGAAGTATCCATGATCCACGAGGACTCAACAATCACACACCAACAAGATCAAGACTATTTAAGCTTATGGGTAGGATGTGGTAATGAGGTGGAGCTACAACAAGCGCTAAGCAAGTATGGTGGCTAACTTACGCAAATAAGAGTAAGATGGGAAGCTACACAGCGGTCGAAAAGCTATAAGTGATCAACAAGTGATCCTGAAACTACTTACATTCAAGCATAACACAAGACCGTGTTCACTTCCCGGACTCTGCCGAAAAGAGACCATCACGGCTACACACGCGGTTGATGCATTTTAATTAAGTCAAGTGTCAAGTTCTCTACAATCGGATATTAAAAAATTCCCATCTACCACATAACCACGGGCACGGCTCTCGAAAGTTTATGCCCTACTGGGGTCACAACTTAGCCCATCACAAGCTCTCACGATCAATGAAGGATATTCCTTCTCCCGAAACAACCTGATCAGACTTGAAATCTCGGTTACAAGACATTTTGACAATGGTAAAAAAAGCCAGCAAAACCGCCCGAATGTGCCGACAAATCCCGATAGGAGCTGCACACATCTCATTCTTAGGGCACACCGGATGGGCAAGACGTCGGGTTAGCATAGACCATGGTTGCCCAGGGGGTGCCGGACATCGCCCAGTTTGGACCAACACACAGAGGAGCATTGGACTGGGGGTTTAAAATAAAGATGACCCTTGAGTCTACAGAAGCCAAGGGAAAAAGGCTTAGGTGGCAAATGTAAAACCAAGGTTGGGCCTTGCTGGAAGAGTTTTATTCAGGGCGAAACTGTCAAGGGGGTCCCATAACCCCAACCACGTAAGGAACGCAAAAATCAAGGACCATAACACCGGTATGACAGAAACTAGGGCGACAAGAGTGGAACAAACCACTAGGCGAAAGGCCGAGCCTTTCACCCTTTACCAAGTGTATAGATGCATTAATTAAATAAGAGATAATATGATATCCGAACATAACCATGTTCCAACATGGAACAAACTTCAACTTCACCTGCAACTAACAACACTATAAGAGGGGCTGAGCAAAAGCGGTAAAATAGCCAAACAACGGTTTGCTAGGAATGTGGGTTAGAGGCTTGACATGGCAATATGGGAGGCATGATATAACAAGTGGTACATAGCGCGACATAGCGATAGAACGAACAACTAGCAAGCAAAGATAGAAGTGATTTCGACGGTATGGTCATCTTGCATCTATAGAACTTGTTGGAGACCTCATATATCTCAACTCAAGCATTTGCTTGAAATATCAACTTGAATTCCTGGAACATCTCATATGGTCCATGACATTCAAAATGTCTTTGAAGTCTCGATTCTAAGCTGTAGAGCATGGCACACTGAACTATAGAGTAGTCATCAGATCGCGGCTGCCACATGTTCAAAGCATCTACATTAGCTGGAGGGGGTTTGTCACCTAGCGGTGCATCAATGACATAATTCTTCTGTGCAGCAATGAGGATAATCCTCAAGTTATGGACCCAGTCCGTGTAGTTGCTACCATCATCTTTCAATTTAGCTTTCTCTAGGAACGCATTAAAATTCAAGGGAACGGTAGCATGAGCCATTGATCTACAACATAGATATGCAAAAACTATCAGGACTAAGTTCATGATAAATTAAGTTCAATTAATCATATTACTTAAGAACTCCCACTTAGATAGACATCCCTCGAGTCATCTAAATAATCACGTGATCCATATCAACTAAACCATGTTCGATCATGACGTGAGAAGGAGTAGTTTTCACTGGTAACATCTCTATGTTGATCATATCTACTATATGATTCATGTTCGACCTTTCGGTCTCAAGTGTTCCGAGGCTATGCCTGTACATGCTAGGCTCGTTAAGTTTAACCTAAATATTCCGCATGTGCAAAACTATCTTGCACCCGTTGTATGTGAACGTAGAGCTTACCACACCCGATCATCATGTGGTGTCTCGGACGACGAACTGTAGCAATGGTGCATACTCAGGGAGAACACTTATACGTTGAAATTTTAGTGAGGGGTCATCTTATCATGCTACCATCGTCCTAAGGAAAATAAGATGCATAAAAGGTAGACATCAAATGCAATGAAAATATGTGACATGATATGGCCATCATCATCTTGTGCCTTTGATCTCCATCTCCAAAGCACCGTAATGATTTCCATCGTCACCAGTTGACACCTTGATCTCCATCATAGCATCATTGTCGTCTGGCCAACTATTGCTTCTACAACTATTGCTAACGCATAGTGATAAAGTAAACCAATTGCATGGTGAATGCATTTCATACAATAAAGAGACAACCATAAGGCTCCTGCCAGTTGCTGATAACTTCTACAAAACATGATCATCTCATGCAACAACGTATATCACATCATTTCTTGACCATATATATAACATCACAACATGCCCTGCAAAAACAAGTTAGACGTCCTCTACTTTGTTGTTGCAAGTTTTACATGGATGCTACGGGCTTCTAGTAAGAACCATTCTTATATACGCATCAAAACCACAACGGTGTTTCTACAAGTTTGGTGTTTTAACCTTCAACAAGGACAAGACATAGTCAAATTTGATTCAATAAAGTAGGAGAAACAGACACAAGACAGCCACCTTTATGCAAAACTAGTTGCATGTCTGTCGGTGGAACCGGTCTCAGGAACGTGGTCATGTAAGGTTGGTCTGGGCCGCTTCATCAAACAATACCCCCGAATCAAAATAAGACATTGGTGGTAAGCAGTATGACTATCACCGCCCACAACTCTTTGTGTTCTACTCGTGCATACACTACAAAAAAATACACTTCTGTGATGATACGTGTTTGTCACAGTAGGTCGCATTTTTTGTCATGCATGTACATCCATGACAAATTTATGACAGAATCAAGATAGTCATACCTGTGCTGTCGTAGAAGTGTTCCATGACATTACCAAAGTTATCATCACGGAAGTGTCCACTTCCATGACGATAAATCGCGCGTCACAGAAGTGCTTTCATCAAGGGTGACCGACACGTGGCATCCACCGTAACGGAACGCCGTTAAGCTATCGGGTTGGGTTTTGGATCTGATAACCCATTAACAACCCCGACCAATGGGAAATTTCCATGTGTAAAATTCGTATTGGCCGGACGAAACACATGTCAGCTCGTCAGTGGGTCAGATAGGCGCCTATGATACGTCGACACATGGCACGGCCCAATAGAGGCCCATTCCTATGAAAAGGCCGGCCCGTTTGACTTGGTCAAAAGGAGGCGGGCCGGCCCATGTAAAGCCTGTTAACGGCCTGTTTGCATATAGCCCATTTACAGCCCGCTAACCCAAGGCCCGTTACACCCTATCCGAATTAGGCCCAGTAGCGTCATCTGGGCCATCCAATATGATTCCAACCCGTTTTCAGTTCTGGCCCATGTATGGCCAATGACGTCTTTCGGCCCATATGAGGCCCTATGTAACTCTTGGCCTATTAACGGCCCGTGGTGAAACTGGCCCGTAATGAATAGTGTATCACTTTACACCCATTAACGGCCCGTGGTGAAACTGCCCCGTAATGAACAGTGTATCACTTTATACCCATTAACGACCAGTTATTCCGTTGGGCCATTTCCAGCCCATGTTATCTTTCGGCCTTCTCAGAGCCCATTTATTCTTGGGCTCATTCCCAGCATTCATTTACTTACGGCCCGTTACTATCATTTTCTGCTTGTGGGCCAAATTCAGCCCGTGGTTACAGTCGGCCCATTTGTGGTCCATTAATACGTTGGGCCGTTTTCATAGCATCATCAAATACGGCCTATTAATAATGGCCTAGTACGGTCGGCCCATGAACGGACGATTCCAAATCTAGCCCATTTACGGCCATAATGCGGCCTATTATTGGCCCATGTTTAGCCAATTGACCATACGGCCCGTATAAGGCCCATTGATGATACAACCCGTAGAAGGCCCATTGTTTCTATGGCCCATAGAAGGCCTACTGTTTCTACGGCCCGTAGAAGGCCCACTGTTTCCACGGCCCGTAGGAGGTCCAGTGTAACTACAGTAAATATTAGCCCATGGTTATTGTCGCCTAGTTTTAAAAAATAGGTTATTGCAGCCACTAGTTAACCGCAGAAAAAGAACTGCAATGACTATAAGCAAACAAATAAACAAGACAACAAGGAAATAAATAAGCAAGCAACTAATGCTAGGCTATCACGGCTATTACACATATTACATCCACTAGGCATCAAAGTTCGCCACCAGTGCAAATATAGGGAACAAAGCAGCATATCATATACACTGGCCGTCAAAATTGGCCACCAGTGCAAATAAACGTGGCAGCAAAACAAGAGCATAACTAAAACAACTTCAGAAGAGCTCAAGAAACGTTATCCTGGGTATCCACCATGCTGGCAAAAACCTTAGCAAGCTGATTAGCTTTGTCCTGTTTGGCGCTAAAATCCTCCAACCCTTGCTGTTGCACCAGAAAGTATGCATCTTAATGCTCCAGGGACTTCCGCAATCCTTCCACTTCTTGTCGCAGCACAGCTGATCGATGTCTTTCAGCTTGTAGTTGAGACTCAAGAAACCGAACCGATTCAGACTGTGAGTTTGAATAGCTTATGCAAGCAGTAGTGGCCAGTAACTCCAACACTAAACCAAGACAGGATGTGTCAGTATCCTGAACCTTATCTGCATTACTTCCTTTACCGTTGCTTAATAAGGCACTCTTCCCCAATATTTTGTCAGCATTCTAAAAGAAGAAACAAGCAGACACATAACAAGTTTAGCATGTACTAGTATATGAAACTCATTTTGGTGAACCAGTTGATTAGTAAGGTGGATAGGATTAAACTACCAAGTCTTCTATTGCCAAGTACTAGTACATAATAAAAGCATCAAACAAACATATATCTATGTCCTATGGTAGCAATGAAATCTTAAATTAGAACAATTGTTCTTCACGTTTAGGCACTTGTTCTACATGAACAGAGTACAGTAAGACGCAAGAATATAATACTTAAAAATAGAAAATGAGCTCATAGACCTTACCACATTCTTGGTTCGGGACCAGTACAGAACAAGGCGTTCCTAGTCATCGTCCAGTAAATGTGTCTCAGGAGAACGTAAGGGAATTTGATGAGTTTCTTTGCCGGTGAAGTATGTTTTCTTCAGGTAATTCCATTACTGCCACCAACCATTCTAGAAGATAGCAGAGGTATTAGCACAGGTTACCTCATCCTGAGTTTCCAAATCGATCCTTCTCTATAGAGAAAAATGGGAAATTTTGCTGTATTATAACCATCATGGAGGTAGGATGTATGGGACGAAGCAAAGTAATTGCCATGAATAACATTACTTACACATAACTCCTGGACAAACACCTGCAACTGGCATTTTCCTTCATCATCATTATAATATTTCCAAGATGGGAAGATACGCACATACGATTTAACAACATCAAATGCGATAGATGCTAAACTATGACTAGCTGGTTGTGCTTCCTCCACAGGAATAGGCGTACTAACTGGTGGAGTTGGGGTTCGCCGTGATAGTACTGGCCCTTTGGGCACTGGAGCTGCCTTACTAACTGCTCTTGTTTGGTAGCTCTGTGGTGGAGATGGTGTTGTGTCAACTGGAACTGGATTACTATCAGCTGGGGTTAGATTGGGTGAAGTTGGTTCTCTATCCATCGTAGTAGGGGTGCAATCTGCGAGAGTTTGGGTTATGTGTGGTAGGGCTAGTTCTTGTGCATGTACAACCAGGATGATATCTCCACCAAGAGGTAGCACTGTTTTATTTGAAGAACGTGTTTTTAGTCCGCTAGATACTGGCATCACCTACTCCGATTCAAATGGCTGATAAACAGGAAACATAGTTGAATGTACAGACATTGTATGAGAGACAGATGCAATAGATAGTGTGGAAAAAAGAGGGCATGAAATAGTTGACATGTATATTGTTTAACTAAAACGGATAGCATGACATAATTTCACACATATGATGTCTATGTAAACTGGATAGCATAGCATAACATAATTCAAAGATATGATGAATAACTAAACAGGATCGCATGAAATAATTCACCTACATGTTATCTAAGTAATCAAGATCACATCATTTAATTCACATATGTGATTTATATGCCAAACAGAGAGCATTCGATATGATATCTAAGCAATGCAAGACACCGTATGCATGATATGAGCAGTATAACCGTGCCAAGTTAGAGCATACACCTCAGTGGGGGAATAGGACTGGTCATCTGTCTCTGAATCCATCTCTGAGGAGCTATCGGGACCCAACAAGAGATATGCTTCGACAGGTAGCACTGTCTGCTCTGAAGGCCTTGTTTTCACTCCAGATTTTTCCATCTCCCACCCAAATGGCTGATTCAGAGGAAGAGTAGTTTAATGTACAAACATTGTCGACAAATGGAAATGTAATGAAGAAAAGGATGGGCAAGATATCATTCAAATATATGATGCCTAGTTAAACAGGATGGCATTGCACATTTCACATATATTATGGCTGGCTAAAAGACATGAGACTGCATAATTCCCATATATGATATAGAAACTAAACAGGTGGCATTATAGAACATGTCTAAACTAAGCAGATGACATATATGATGTCAAAAGCAGGCACTGCAAGGCAACAAATGCATGATATGACTAACATCATCATGCCAAGGTAGAGCAAACACCTTGGGGGTAAATAGGAGTAGTCAGCGGCGTCCGATTCCGCCTCAGAACAGATATCTTCCTCTAGATTATAATCTGGAGAGGGATGGGGAGGGTTTGCCATTGAACCCACCATGGAGCAATGTCTGCATGACATTGTATTGCCGCGCAAAACTCTTCTCTTTTCTCTACATGTTCAGCATGACTGTGTACAATATCTGACATGCATACGAAAAAATATGGTGAGATTATGTAAGGAGAGCATGCAGAAATTTAGAGTGATGGTAACAACCAGTGGATCGATGTTTTTCCGTTGAACCAAAATAGCCCTAATGGATCGACGTGAATGTATAGTAATAAGTGATGCGACAAGTGTAAAACCTCTTTGCCGTAGCCGTGTCGACCTCAGCATCATTGGGTTGGTCGCTGAAGCAATTGAGGTAGAGGTGGCTGTCGGAGGTGTGGAGGAAGATCTGAGGAATCTGTAGATGGCGTCCAGGGCACTGCTCTATTCTGATGGATTGTTCTGTCGTTGGAGCAGCTCCGGTGAGCCGTAAGACGTCATGGCTGAAGCAGCACAAGACAGACATCGTCAATCTCAAGTGGGATTCTAATAGCATCTCGAATAGATGATGTAAAATGGATGTAAAATTAACATCACCAAAAACGACATGACTACAACAGATCAGGTAAAAACTGTTGACTCTGAACTTAACTGTCGAAACTGAAATTTACTATGGAATCTGAATGCTACTGTCGAAACTGAACGCAATGGTAGCAGAGAGGCACTTGACATGTAGTTTAGGGAGGGCCTACAGTTCATCTTCAACCTGCACTCCCCTGAGCCGTCAGCCACCACCGGCCGAACCGCCGGCCCCAGCGCTGCCTCGCCGCCTCGAAACAACTCGCCACCGCCACCCCGGCCAGCCCTCTAGGCCCCCCGCCCCCACCCTGAACTCTAAGATAGATAGTGGGGTACCTGTCGGTGTCAAAATCGGCAGATCTCGGGTAGGGGGTCCCGCACTGTGCGTCTAGGCTGGATGGTAACAGGGGGCAGGGGACACAATGTTTTACCCAGGTTCGGGCCCTCTCGATGGAGGTAAAACCCTATGTCCTACTTGATTAATATTGATGATATGGGTAGTACAAGAGTAGATCTACCACGAGATCAGAGAGGCTAAACCCTAGAAGCTAGCCTATGGTATGATTGTTGTTGTAGTTTTTGTGTCCTACGGACTAAAACCCTCCGGTTTATATAGACACCGGAGAGGGTTAGGGTTACACAAGGTCGGTTACAAAGGAGGAGATATCCATATTCGTATTGCCTAGCTTGCCTTCCACGCCAAGTAGAGTCCCATCCGGACACGAGCCGAAGTCTTCAATCTTGTATCTTCATAGTCTAACAGTCTGGCTAATGGAGATAGTCCGGCTGTCCGAAGACCCCCTAATCCAGGACTCCCATAGTAGCCCCTGAACCAGGCTTCAATGACAATGAGTCCGGCGCGCAGTATTGTCTTCGGCATTGCAAGGCGGGTTCCTTCTCCGAATACATCACAGAAGGATTTGAATACAAGGATAGTGTCCGACCCTGCAAAATAAGTTCCACATACCACGGTAGAGAGAATAATATTTTCACAAATCTAATTTGCTGACTTGTTTTGGCAACACGACATTATGCCATGGCCCGGTGATAATTCGAACCATTTCCTTTAATTAGCCCCGCACATAACGCGAGGCAGTTTTTCGACACGTCTTGTCAAAGCAAAGATCGTGTCCCCTTATCACGGGATTCTCATCAATGCGGGCGTGGGTAACCCAACCGCGCCATCGATTATGGCGCTTGGGAGATAAGCGAGTTTTACCAGGCTAGTGGGGACGCTTAGTTTCGTCCACCCATATAAACGGATAAGGATTCACCTTTTCATCCACGCCTTCTTCCTCCTTTGCTCATCGGTTTTCGCACACTCGAGCTCGAGAACCCAAGTCCGCACTTCCCACCTCAACCTTCTCCAACCATGTCCGGAGCGGGAGGCAGGTGGATGGTCTCCTCTATCATGGAGGGAGACATCAAGAAGCTGTGCGGAGCCGGATGCTTAGCCGTGAATATTGTGCATTGGCTGCCCGCCGCGCGGCAGATCGTCCCTACCCCAGAACCTTACGAGGGGGTAGTTTTCCTCCACCACTTCCTCCGCGGACTGGAGTTTCCGCTCCATCCATTCGTCCATGGTCTCATGTTCTACTACGGGATGGACTTTCATGATCTGGCCCCGAACTTCGTCCTCAACATTTCGACGTTCATCGTCGTGTGTGAGGCTTTCCTCCGCATCCAACCCCACTTCGGCCTGTCATTAAAGACCTTCAATATCAAGCCGAAGGTGGTATGAGGCGAACAAGCAGAATGCGGTGGAGCCATGGTGGGCAAGATGCCCAACGTTATATGGCTTGAAGGCTCCTTCATGGAGACAATAAAGGGATGGCAATCAGAATGGTTCTAAATCACCGAGCCGCGCGACGCCAAATGGGCGGCATCCCCTGAGTTTCGATCCAGATTCCCTACACGGCTCACTTCCTAGAGAGAGAAGGGCTTGTTGTGGGGTTCATTGGTGGAGCTGGATGGACTCTAGAAATGTATCCGGAGTATGGCAAGCAAGAAGCTCAAGCTTGTCAACATAGTCCATGTTATGCTCATCCGCCGGATCCTCCCGTGTCAACAACGGGATTTTAACTTGTGGGAGTTCGACCCGGCCCGGCACCAGACTCTAAGCGAGCTCTTTGATACGACGCACAAGGACGTCTGGAAGGTGCTGTTCAAGGGCGGCGAGGTCCCTCCTCTCGCCGAGGACCGCGAACTAAGCGCAAAGCGCCTAGCGCGTTTGGTGAGTTCAATACGTCCCGTAGGACATTTAGTTCCCCTTGCTTAATTATATGTGGGGTCTAATCTCCATGCCTTTCGCAGGACTGGGTGGAAACGTCGGGGCAGATTAACTGTCCGGCCCCTTTGCCCGAAGACACTACGGGCGCCCTCCTGACGGAAATGCTGACTCCGGCTCCTTACAAGGTGCTGGAGAAGACCAAGAAGGCCAAGGGAACCCGAAAGAGTTCCCGGCGCCAGGTGTTATCGGACTCATCGTCCGGTAACTCTGCAGCACACTCCTCCCCCGAAGATGAGGAAGAAGAAGAAGATGCTCCCCTCCAGCTGGGGGAGATAAGAAAAGGAAGGCCGCCCCAGCTGGGGGGCCGAAGGGTCCAAGAAGGGAAGGACTCTCCTTCCGGACAATTCCACCGCCGCTGACGAAGGCGAAGACGAGTGGTTGCCCAGGGCCAAGCCCCTGGGGAGATCGTAAGTATTCAGATACCAGAGTAACTCATAGCATTCCTTTGTCGCACTGCATTCCCAAACGCCGAACATAATTATGCAGGCCACCATGAGCTAGTATCGATGTATCATCGGACGGCTCCCTAGGCTCGTCGGACATGGATAGCGATCCAGTCCCGACCGCCACCTCCCCTCATCCTACTGACGATGCGGAGGTGCTATCTCAAGAGGCACCGGGTCGAGGGGAGACAGTCCCGGAGGCGCCTCAAGGCGACCTTCCGGACTCCGGGAGCCGAGGGGACGGGGCCCCGGAGAGCTCCGAGTTCGGCCCTCAGCCGAACACCGCGCCGGAACATCCAGTGGTTCCGGGCTCGGGCAGGCAGCCTCCTTCTAAGAGGGGCAAGGCGCCAGTGCCGGTGACCTCTGTCCATCCAGAGGCGCCGGACAATCTGCTGGAAGCGCTTCACAGCGCTTCCATCAATGAGGAGCACCATACTATTATGAGTGCAGTGGTCCAGAAGGTTCGGTCCGCCAAGAGCGGATTGACTGAAGCCTGTGCCAGCCTTCTAACAGGATTTGAGGTAAGTGTTTTAAAATATAGGAAAAATATTACCGCATAGACAGTAGCCCCTGATGCTTTGTTCAGTGTTCACAAAGAAAAGCCGAACAGAGGATCAAATAATATTGCAGGAGTCTAATATAAGTATGTCAATATGCATATGCAGGCTTCGCTGCTGGCGTCCGCTGCACTGACTGCGGAGGTCGCCGTACTGAAGCAGGACCTCGAGGGGTCCAAGAAAGAGCTCGGCGTTGCCAAGAGGCAGCTCGAGGAGAACAAGGGTAAGTAATACCCTGTCTATAGATATAAAAGAATACGCGATTGTAAAATGACAGGATCATCGTATATTTTCCAGGGGCCACGACCGAGGTGGCGACCCTGAAGCAAGCACTAACCAAGGCCGAAGATAAAGCGGCCAAGGAGCGCACCGAGCGGAAAAACAAGAGGCTTGGGTGGGCGAGGTGTAGCAAGAGCTCCAGGCTCTCGTGACGAAGCACGAGGAGTTGGAGCTTGACTCGAAGACGCGAGAGTCTGAGCTTGCCGCGGCCCTTGAGAGCGCAAAAAGTGCCAAGGCTGAAGCCCAAAAGGCCCTCTAGGAGATTGATGCGATGAAGAAAATAGCGGCGGGTAAGGCATTCTATATGCAAAGCAAGCATGTAAAATTAAATTACCGATTACTTACCTGAATTCGGAGCTCTCCAGGAGCATTCGCAGATTTGGCCCGCAGCGTGTCGGATGCCACACAGTTTTACCAGGCCGAGGAGGAGAGCTCAACGGAGAAGCTATTCTGGTCTCAGTATACTAGGACCGAACACCCGATGCCTCTGAGCGACAAGCTAAAGCAGCTGGTCGAGCTGCACAAGGCGGCCGGACAGGCCATGAAGGGCCTTATAGTCCGGCTGTGGCCTGGTGACGCCCTTCCGAACAGCTACTTCGGCCTGGTGAGGCGGCTTGTGGATGCCTGCCCACGGCTAGAGGTCGTCAAGCGGTCCGTCTGCATCGAAGGTGCACGCCGGGCTTTCGCAAGTGTGAATGTGCAGTGGGCCAAGCTAGACACTGTGAAGCTGATCAAGGAAGGGTAGCCGCAGGGCAAGGAGCATCGCACCCCTGAAATTTATTATGAGGGTGTCCTAAAGGGTGCCCATCTTGTAGCGGATGAATGTTCCAAGGATGTAATATTTGAGTAAACTTGCTCGTGTGGTCCTGTATGATGAAAACTTGTTTCATATGCGCTATGCAACGCTTGTGTGAATTTAAAATATTACCTTATGTTTGGCTATTTATCCAATCTGAGAGATGGCTAGTCCTCGGCTTCTGCCCCCATGCCATGAGTGCTGGGGTGTTCGGGATAAACCTGAGCACTCTTGTTGCCATGTTTGGGCCCTTCGAGGGAGGTGCTCAGCAGAGCGAACAAGGCAACTGGACTAATAATGCTTTATCACTCTCACTTAGCCATAGAATTCTATAATTTTAAATTTCAGCAAAGCCCCTTGTATATGGAAGGCCGAATTTGGGGCGCGACACATGCCTTTAAGCCGGACAGGGCCGGCCCCTCGCCCTAAGAGGCATAAGTCTTTAGGGACTCAAAAACCTCGCCGAACAGCGACCAGTCTCTCGCCTTATCATGGCAGTCAGTTTTAGCTTTCTCTACTGAGGTGCTCAGCCCGGCAGAACTGAGGCACAATCGCAGTAGTTCTCCTAGCGCTACCTTAGCCAATAGAGCGGAACGTAAGGTACCAAAACATAGGAGCCGGGCAAACCCAACATTTGACCAAAGACATGATTCGGAGCTGATGCATATAATGCTATAAGTTCGGGGTGCCGCACTTGTGAAAGTGTTCGGACTTTTCACACCATATTGTGGGGTACGTAAGCCCCTGGTGTATTGGCGTACCAAAGTGTACGGTTGCAACGCGTCGTTAATGAACGCATATATATATATATAATAAGAATGCAATAATAGTCGTGATGTTATGCATTGTTTATTCAAAAAGGTGCGTTAAAGCAGAATGATACAAATAGTGCGATAAGCAAAGAGTGGGACTATGTCCTTCCAAGGGCAAGCTGAGGAATACTATGTCCCTTCCGAAGCAGGTTCATGTTGTTGCCGCCATCCATAAGGACTCGAGTGAGGTGAAATCCGTCAATGATTGAGTCCAGAACCAGTGCGGCAAATCCGCCATGACGGATACTAGTGGGATGGTCCCTGCGATCGAAAGTGATCGGATAGGAGGACCACAGGTTGAACTTTGGGGCGACTGGCTCCAACGCATATACATCCCTCAGCGCACGCTTCCGCTCCCTCTTGGGGATGTGGGCTGCGTATATCATGTTCACCGTCCACACTTGTGGGGGAAACCTCTTCTGTCCTCCGGTGTGTGGCTGCCGGGGCTCCTCCTCGTCATCGCTATGTGGCCCCTTGTCCTTGTTTTCGGCAATTAACTTGCCGGCGTGCTTGAACACCCAACTATCCCTGTTGGTGTGATTGGCTGGCTTTTCTGGGGTGCCGTGTATTTGACACGAGCGATCAAGTATACGGTCCAAGCTGGACGGTCCTGGCGTACTTTGTTTGAATGGCTTTTTCCGCTGACCGGGTTTAGAGCCTTTGGAACCGGCATTGACTGCCGTATCCTCGTTATTATCACTGTTAATGCGGCGCTTATGTTTGTTGCGACGTGACCTGCTATTGTCGTCCTTGGTATCCAAAGTACCATGGTTCTTTGATATGTTATTACTACGAGCCAGCCAGCTGTCTTCTCCCGGACAAAAGCGGGTCAAGAGTGTCGTGAGGGCTGCCATAGATTTCGGCTTTTCCTGACCAAGGTGCCGGTCTAGCCATTCATCACGGATATTGTGTTTGAAAGCCGCTAGGGCCTCTACATCCGGACAGTCGACAATTTGATTTTTCTTTGTTAGGAACAGAGTCCAGAATTGCCTGGCCAATTCTTCTGGCTGCTGAATTATGTGGCTCAAGTCATCGGCATCTAGTGGCCGCACATAAGTGCCGTGAAAGTTGTCGAGGAATGCGGCTTCCAGTTCTTCCCAATAGCTGATGGACTTGGCTGGCAAGCTGTTAAGCCAATGCTGCGCTGGTCCCTTGAGCTTTAGTGGGAGGTATTTGATGGCGTGCAAGTTGTCACCGCGGGCCATGTGGATGTGGAGGAGGAAATCCTCGATCCATACTGCGGGATCTGTTGTGCCGTTGTACGATTCAATATTTACAGGTTTGAAACCTTCTGGGATTTGATGAATCATTACTTCGTCTGTGAAGCATAAGGGGTGTGTGGCGCCTTTGTACTGGGCTATATCACGACGTAGCTCGAATGGGTCTTGCATGCTGTGTTCGGCCCGACCGGATTTGCTTTTACTGTATCCGGCGTGACATTTATCGTCTCGCAGAGTGGCGCGCCCTCGTGCTCCGTAGATCGATCTTGCATGCTTTGCTTTGTCCTCCAATATGTCTCGCAGGTCTAGCGCATCTCCCCATGCCCTTTTATTTGAATGGCGTCGGGGTGGGGGCTGAGTTTTTGGCTGGAATGCCTCTCTATCGCGACCACGAGGTGGCCAATCAGCCGTATCATACGCTTCTTCCTCCAGTCGAGGTAGCAACCTGCACTTTGGGTAACTCTTGGAGGGGTGCTCGAGTTTATATTCCTCGGCCGTGAGGACATCAATCCATCTGTCAGCTAGCAGATCCTGATCAGCTTGAAGCTGCTGCTGCTTTTTCTTACGGCTATTTGCCATGGCTATAAGCCGGCGTTTGAAGCGCTCTTGTTCGAATTCGTTGTCGCGGAGGCTTGCCTCGTCTTCGGAGGGGGGCATGTAATTATCATCCTCCTCTTCTCCATCTAGCGCTCTCTCAGGAGAGCTGGCTCCTCCATTCTCCTGTTCTAAATCTTGCTGGAGGGGATTGTTGTTGTCTTCAGCACAATCCGGAGTATTATTATCTCCTGTGCCGGTATCACCACTTTTTCTTTGGCGGGACTTAGAGCGGCGCTGCTGACATCGGCGCTTGAGTTGCTTCTTGGAGGGGTCATCCTCCGCTATCTCGTCGCCATTGCCTTCTTTGGGTGTGTCCACCATGTATATATTGTATTATGAGGTGGCTGTCTAGTGCCCTGTGGGCGGTGGTTCCTCTTTGCCTCCTGCATCGTCGTCCATACCGTCGAAGTCGAGCATGTCAGTTAAGTCATCGACAATGGCTACTAAGTGGGTGGTGGGTGGGCCTCGAATTTCTTCATCGTCCGCATCCCAGTCCTGCCGGACATAGTTCGGCCAGGATCCTCCTGACAAGGAGAGAGACCTTAATGAGTTCAGTATGTCACCAAAGGGCGAGTGCTGAAAAATATCCGCGGAGGTAAACTCCATGATCGGCGCCCAATCGGATTCGATAGGAACGTGCACAGGCGGTTCAGAGTCCATGGCCGGAGAAGGATCCGATAGTTTAACAACACGGCTCTCGTGCAAGGTAAGGTCGATGTTTGGCTCGATCGCCGCTGACAGTAAGGCCTCCGTGGCGGGGTCCATCCACCCGTCCGCGAAAGGCGCACCTGGCTCTGAATTGAGGGTCGGAGCGGCTGCCTGTGCGATCTCTTGAACACTATCCGATGGTAGCGCTAAACCGCACTCATCATGACCGCGTGATGCACAAGGCAGAGGCTCGAATCCGTCGAATATCAAGTCTCCGCGGACATCGGCCGTGTAGTTTAAGCTTCCAAACCTGACCTGGTGGCCAGGGGCGTAACTTTCAATCTGCTCCAGATGGCCAAGCGAATTGGCCCGCAGTGCAAAGCCGCCGAATACGAAGATCTGTCCGGGGAGGAAAGTCTCACCCTGGACTGCATCGCCATCGATGATAGTAGGATCCATCAAGCCTAACGGCGACGACAAAGAGGAACTCTCAATGAAAACACCAATGTCGGTGTCAAAACCGGCGGATCTCGGGTAGGCGGTCCCGAACCGTGCGTCTAGGCTGGATGGTAACAGGAGGCAGGGGACACAATGTTTTACCCAGGTTCGGACCCTCTCGATGGAGGTAAAACCCTACGTCCTACTTGATTAATATTGATGATATGGGTAGTACAAGAGTAGATCTACCACGAGATCAGAGAGGCTAAACCCTAGAAGCTAGCCTATGGTATGATTGTTGTTGTAGTTGTTGTGTCCTACGGACTAAAACCCTCCGATTTATATAGACACCGGAGAGGGTTAGGGTTACACAAGGTCGGTCACAAAGGAGGATATATCCATATCCGTATTGCCTAGCTTGCCTTCCACGCCAAGTAGAGTCCCATCCGGACACAAGACGAAGTCTTCAATCTTGTATCTTCATAGTCTAACAGTCCGGCCAATGGAGATAGGCCGGCTGTCCGGAGACCCCCTAATCCAGGACTCCCACAGTACCTCTCCGACGAGCCCCGTCCCCACTGCGGGTGGTTCTTCCTTAACTCCGGCGAGCCCCCCCAACCCCTGAAAATCGACTGACCAAAAAGTCGATTCAGTCGATTGAAGTGTGGCTTAATCGGGGAAGAGCAGCAGCATGAGTGAGGGGGAGAGCAGCAGCAGTAGCTGGGCGAGCGAGCGATCGAGCGAGAGCCGGAGCAGAAGTAGCAGATCCGGCTGGTATGGATGCCACCGCCGAAGGGGCCTCGCACTGGGGGAGAGCCGCCGTGGAGATGTCGCCCGCGGCGCCGGTTCAAGGTAGCCGCTCCATGGGGGTGCGGGATGGAGCACCGTCGGCGCTGGGGGGTTGAGTTAAGGAGAAGGTGCGATGCGATGAGTGTACAACCTCTTTGGTGGCGCCGAGTAGGCCTCGGCTTTGTCCGAGGAGTCGGTGAGGATGTAGTGGTTCCGTCGAGTAGGTTAAGGCGGCGCTGTGGGGATGGAGCAGCCGCGATAGACGAGGCGATCGTCGGAGCAGCTCCTTGGAGGTGGAGGACGGGGCGGCTGAACCGGCGGGACGGCGAGATGGACGACGGATCCTCATCCGGGGAGGTGGACGAGGGACGTCGAGCTGCTACGGTGGACGATGTCGTCGGGGAAGAGGCTCCGGCTAGGCAGCGGTGACGTGGCGGATGGAGGAGGGTGGGGTTTCGCGGCTGGAGCGGAGAGGTTATGGCGGCCTGGGATTTTGAATGGCGAAAAGGGGGCGATGGGAGGGGGTGAAGCATGACTTAGGAACACGCTTGTCCAAAATGTAGGGTGTGTTACAAAAGTACCCCCCACCGGTTGGAACTAGCGGCCCTTTCGGCTCAGGGTTAGAAGGGGGATTTCGCATGTCGAGATTTGGCAGCTGGAGGGAGTTTTCGCGTGCATTGTAATTTCAAGATAGCAAGGCACGGGTTGTGAAGGCGCCAGTTTTGGGAGCACGATATCTTAATTTTCGGGATATAACAAGACGCGGGTTGAATTTTAGGGACAAGCCTAACGTGTAGTAATATTGTACTTGTATGTACCAAATCAATTGGCACTTCCCTCAACCTAAAAGAAAACAAAAAAATAAAACTATTCATACCACACAAAGAGAGAGTCTTGCCCCGTTTTACTATACAAATGCTATTCAAAGCTACTCCCTCCTTCCATCTATATAGGGCCTAATGCGTTTTTTGATGCTAACTTTGACCAAATATTAGACCAATGATGTATGACATGAAACTTATACAAAGCACACCATTAAATTCGTCTGTGAAAGGTTCTTTCAATGATATAATTTTCACATTGTGCATGTCATGTACTATGAATCTTGTCAATAGTCAAAGGCGGTCTTAAAAATCACATTACGCCCTATATAGATGGAAGGAGGGAGTATGAATCCATGTTATGTCCGATCAAATTTTTTTGCTTGTTGTATAATGCATGTAACCTACTCATACCAACATTTTAGTGCATTCCAAATGTCTATACTACCGCTGCAATTCGAACTAAATTTGAATTCGTTTCTCCATTTCAATAAGAATCTACAATCATGATTGTTGCCAACTTCAACCCTCATAGTTTCCTTGCTATCCGCCAGATATAAATCAGACGGCCTATAAGGCAGGATGGCAGGAACACCATCATCAACAACTCTGTTTTTATAAGAGTAGAGATAAAATATATTAAATGTAGTATACCATGTTCATAACCACACCATGTGTATCACCGTTATATATATTCACACATCCGTCGGTTTGAAACACTATGATAAATTCTTCAAATATCTGAATTCGCTTTTTTATAATGAAGTATATATGATCTCTATTCGTCTTTTACACCCACACAACCATCTTATCTTTGTAGCTAGCGCTAACTTTCTCTTGTGCATGAACACGCCCGGATCCCTCTCACCCTCCCTCAGCATTCTCTAGCACCATCACGCAAATTCGTCTTTTCACTTTAGGTCGTTCACCCACGGTGTGTGTAGGCCCCCAGCTCCTTCCTTATGGCACACATCGATCGATATGCCTCTCTAGCCAGGTGTTCCTAGCACAAACACAAGCTTCCCCTCTTCTCTTGTCACCGTCCATACCTCACTCCCACCACTCTTTTCATCGTTCTCGTACTCGCACACTCCTCCCCCTCGATATAGTATGCCTCTCGTACCACCTCCTTCATGCATCCCTCTCTCTCTATCCTTCTCCCCGTGCCTCATTTGCTTCTAACACACACATGCATGTGTACCAATCGATCTCCCAACATATACCTAGATCGACTTTAACTACCCCCCCATCAATCGACGTACCTCACAAGTTATGTCTCTCCTTTCTCTTACAAAGGGTGATTGATCTTCCTATGTAGTTACGTATGCTTACCATAGCCACATCATCCCCCCTCATCATTCGTGCATGCCTCCTGACCCGTCTCTCACACGCACGTGCACAGACAACAAGCAGCCATCTCCTCTCTTATTGATATTGCGGGCGTGCCCTCCATTTGTCTAGCAAGCCTATCCCACCATTTATTAGAAGCAACACCACTACCACTCCCTCCAACACTCTAGCTCTATCTCTCTCCCAACCTTATTCATCTCTTGCACCTATGCATGGATGCCGATCGATCTCCCTTAATACAGGAGGCGATCGATCTCCTTAATACATGAGGTAGGCCTCTCTCCTCCTCCACACATATACCAGCCATTGTACCTCTATAGTTAATTGGGCCTCCCTCTTCCCCCACCATACACCGATAGTCCAGCGTTGCAGGTGGTATCCATGCCACAGAGACAAGCTGCACATGTCCCATCTCATGTTCAAGTAGGCCAGCCACTCTATATCTTTGACGTGGGCACACACAAATTCAATGGCACTCTTTATCGATCGCGTGCGCGCACACACACACACACCATCCCTCTCTTCAATTCTATGGACACCTCAAGACGATGATACCTCCACTCTCTTCTCGTGGATCGCCCCCTCTATATATATGTTATATCCAGGACTCTATTTCACACACATTGCATATGTTAAATTTTTTGATTGAACCCCCTCCCGCCACAAAAAAAACTCTCAAGAACCCACACACTATATCTCTCTTGTTTTGAATCTCTCTCACACAACCCCACATAGGTGGTGTACATATACAAGAAGAGAATAGGTGCACCGTCCACGTACTCACGCTTCGTGCCCAGCCACACCCGCGCGGGTACACGGTGGAGCTCATTTCTCCGCAGAAGCTCAATTTGTTTTTGAAACATCAAGCGGCCAGAGACTCGAAAACTTATTTTCCCATTAGTGACTTGTCAGGGCGGTGGATTTTAGTTTCTACGATAATGTTGCATCCACCTAAAGTAATGAAAGTTCTTACATAAACTTCCTAGTAATTCCCTCTTCGTAGGTGGAGCATTACTCCTAACATTTGTAATATCAGTTTGAAACTTGTAATATTGCCGTGTCCTATTCCTGCGTTTTCAAAATCCTGTGAATCAAACAGGTCCTGAGTTGGTGATGATGTTTTGCCTCCCATCTTTCACCAATAGCCGTCGGATCTAGATCTGACGCATACAAACCAAGCTTCTCCATTTTTGCAAAAAGATGCCCACACTTGTTCCCTATTTACAAACAAATCCTTGTCTCTCACAATCAGCTTCATCTCCTCCCCACCACATCTAGGAGTAGAAGGCCGTGGAAAAATCTGGCGCGATGACCGCTGTCGGAGCCATCCACCCCCAATCTTGGTGTTCCATGCAATGCATGGGCATCTACGCACGAGAAATTATGTCGAACAGGGCTAGTTGTAAGCAGGCTAGCTCTATAGCCATGATGATAGTGACTGCAGATGGTGAGGCTGACTATGGTATGCCGAACACGGCGCCTATACTCTGGTTTCATCTCCGGTGCAGGGTCTTATCACTTCACTATGAGGAGAAGCACGTAATAATTTGACCAACGGATATTCACTTTGAGGAACTACCTTCGGGTAAATGACACATGGTCCTAGGGGGTGGCAGGACCACCTATCATACAGCCAAAGGCAGGTGCAGTAGAGGGCCGAAGAGTAGTATGAAATCCTACGCACCTAGGCAGGCTAACCTAGGGCTGAGAGATCACTCGAATTGCAAGATCAGTTCACTAGAAGCTACGCTAGACCCATGGAGGCGATGAGCGCGAGCATCAGCTGGCTGTGCTAGATGGTCCACGACGCCGGTCTGCGGCTCAGTACCGAGGAACGTCTCGCGGTAGTATTGCTTGAGGCCGCTAGGGCGAGGGGCCGCTTGGAATACAGCTTCGTCTCCTTGTTCAACGAGGTCCTCGTAGGTTTCCTCGACAAGTTCACCGTCATCAAGAAGCTTGCGGACAACTTTGACGTAAGCCTCCAGCCGATGCGCCCAGGCTCTGCGATGCCCACCACCCTCAGTGGCCACTATGGTAACAACCTCTTCAACGGACTAGTGGCCCTGCGACTGCTCGACGTCGTGCCAGAGAATGTCCACCTCGAGGTCGCGCTCGCCGCGCAGCGCCTGGCGCAGCAAGACACCATCGACATAATCACCCACGTCTACGTGCAAATAGTCCACAAGGACTAGTACATGAAGAGGAGGACGATAGGACGTTGGCCTTCTTGGAGCGCAGGGCAACCTTGGATGGCACTGTTCAGAAGCACGTTGAGCTCGCCGCCAATGCCGCTGCTCCTCACACGTTGGTTGGTGACCCGGCGCACTAGGGCGTGAGGATGTCGTTGTACGTTGATGGATCCGTATGTATTTTTATCTTTCCGTCAAATGCATGTAGTAGTATATGATACTATAGTAATTATCTTACCTTTCACGTCAACTTCATAATTTTCATACGTACTCCATGCATGAACGGCGCCAGAACCAAACTTCTCATTACTCTAGGAAAAATCATTATTTTCTATCTATCAGTCGTGCCATGGAGCAGAACCAAATTTTACAAGTTATGAGTTCAAAAGGAAAAGCCTCCCGTGTTCGCGTCGCACCCCCACACGGTTGGTCCCGCACGCCGCTCAAGTGGGAATGCGTGCAGTGTTGCATTTTCACTTACAAGTGGGACCGCAGTTGAGCAAACCAACTATCGGCAAACCCCCACCCCGCCCACCGCGCGATGGCTGAGAAAACAGGAGGGAGAAGAGATGGCTGTAGCATGGACTCCAAGAAATTTGGTGTCGGATGGGACTCGTGTGGGTGGTGTGTGCCGTACTGCTAGACGTGAATGCTAGTTATGGCCCATGCCACCCCCCTATATTGAGCCTATATCGAGGTACGTAGAACAAGTTTCCTGCAGTCCATGCTCAGCCCTCCTCTATCTCTCTTCTCAACCAGCTAGCGGACACGCGGAGCCCATCGTCTGTTTGCTCACATGCGGCCCCACATGTCAGTGAAAATGCAAGAGGACCCACTGAACATGCACATCTTTCACCTCGACGTGCTGGTGATGAAAAACAAATCCAATAAAGATCTTCGGTGGCCGCTTTTGGAGTTACTCAAGAGTAGTAAGATTCTATTTATAGTTTAACCCAAGATGCACATCTCGTGGCTTCAACTACCACTCTATTTTCTTTCATGACATGACCTGGATGCTGGATGTCCCACGTGTCAGCAAAAGGAGGAACAACCCGACCAAATCTTCAGTTCTGCTCTCGGATGAGATTAGTGCACTTTTTGATACTCCTACTAGAATAGAGGCTAGACATGAGACTAGATGTGAGGAAGCAACATCTACTTGTTTACACTCGAAGAAGAAAGAAGCACGCAAGATCGAGCCTCCGGAGATCAACAATGTATGCATCGAGAAGGCACTAATCCAACTTACAGGAGTAGTGAAATGTATTCTTGTGGTTCTTGTTTTCTTTGGTCTTGCTTTTCTAGTCAAAATTATCGTTGGAGTTTGTGCAAAACGGAGGTCCATTTGGGGTCATGCGTTGGAGTTGGCCTTACAAGTGGGACCGCAGTTAAGGAAACCGACTATTGGCAAACCCCCACCTCACCCGCCGCGCGATGGCTGAAGTTAGAGAA
The DNA here is from genome assembly GCF_018294505.1 of Triticum aestivum. Taxonomy (NCBI): domain Eukaryota; kingdom Viridiplantae; phylum Streptophyta; class Magnoliopsida; order Poales; family Poaceae; genus Triticum; species Triticum aestivum. Next base: position 391,985,406 of record NC_057803.1, on the reverse strand, counting down.
ACGACGAGGTTGAAGAGATTGCTCTAGAACGGACTCCAATAAATAATATGGTGTCAGATGGATGTCGTGGTGGTGGCGTGTGCCGTACTCCTGGACGTGAATGCTTGTTCTGGCCCATGCCACCCTACTACTCCTACTACTTACTCCTACTATATAGTACTAGTATCGAGGATTTGATGTGCTAGTCACGTACAACAAACACATTAACATATGGCTACAGTAAAAACACCCGCCCGACGCGCGAAGCATGTGAAGCTAGTATAAATAGTGTACTACTATTGTTGATTGGCCTCATTCGATAACCTGTTGCAATGCACGTACAATTATGTATTCGGAAAATATTTTTTTGCCTCGTCGCACCACTCACTCAGAGAAGCGACTCGAAGGCCATTCATAAATTTAGTAAGTTTATCATAGGCATATCATTTTATTACATACAACAGGTCATCAACCCACATTGACAACGAGGATACATTATAAATACTAAAGTTTTCACCACACAACAAATAATAAGCCATGAAATGAACTTCAACTCAACCATTCCGCGGCGTTGGAAACGCTTGCTTTGAACCACAGGTGATTCTCTAGGACGGGCCATCCATTGTCGATCTAGAGACCAACGCAGGACTGATCATCCAGGCTGAAGCGGCGTACTATATCAGTACCAGGGTAGGGAACCACCCAAATGTCCGAGGTATATACACAATTGCTTCTCATAAATGTGTCAAAGGCAGTTGGATCGCCTTTCACCATCATCGGATAGTTTTGTCCAAGGAAGAGCGAGTTTTCTCCAAGACTATCAATTCTGTGCCAGGAAGAAGGAGTTGGCGCTAGCACACTAGTATCCATCCCGAATACCATGCAAAGGGTGTTGGAATAGGTCCGGAGAGTGCGACCATGGGAGACACCTGCTTCCTTAGCAGCAACATCATCAGTGGGCTGTATACACAGAAGAAGAGGTGATCCATCGGAATTAGTTGCCAGGCGCCATAGAGTATATGGGCACTGCTCATGATCATCACCATCGGCATCTCCCCCTTGGTTATAAATTTTTTCAAGTATAGGTGGTGGGATGTTCACAGGACATTGGAAACACAAGAAGAAGGTTAATTAGTAAAGGGGAACTTGCTAACCCGCATGCATGTGGATGAAACGATTATAATTACGGTGGAAGACAAATGTACCGAAACTATGAGGATACCATGCAAAAAGAGTGCCACGAGTGGTGGCAGCAAACACAAGGCCCTCGTATTCAATTGCATCACAGTACTCATTCGTGCACAGAAACTGATTTTTGAGGAATGTCCATCGAGTCAGACCACTAAGGATGGAAACAAGCTTGTCGAAGATAGCAAAAACTTCATAGTTGTTGTAATTCCAAGAGCGGTTGGGAACTCAACAAATTGCTATCTTCCGTAGAAGACAATCACCATGATCGTATTTGAACGCGCGTACATTACCGGTGTGCTCAACCTCTGGGCAGTGTGCTGAGATTTTTGGAAGTGGAACCCGGTGACGAGTGTACACATTCACAAGTTCCCACACACAGTTGGACCCAATGTAAACAACCCAATCTCCATTTGTGCCCGCCCAAGCCTTGCCCTCAAGCGATGGCATCTTAACATCATACGTATCATTATCAAGCGGCATCAACTTGCACAGGGCGAGGCCTCCGTCGTGCCGGCGCCAGTCATCAGGGTCACGGCGAAGGAGATAGGAGAGATCAAACCGCTCCTTGACTCTTGGGTTCTTTGTAATGATGTTATTAGTTGAGTCGAGAATTGGCTTGAACGAACCTGCCATGCTAGCCGAGGTGATGACATCGCACCGACCAATGAGTTCCTCCACCACGTCATCTTTCAGATCGGGGCAAGAATAACAGGGTCGTTTCCGGCCTGTTCCCTCCATGGAGAAGACGATCGAACAATGGCAGAAGAAAGGGTGAAGGGCTGAAGGAAAATGGAGGAGGGAGAGGAAGAGCGTGCGACAGCAGTTCCAAATCGAGAGGGAAAGGCGAAGAGTCAGTGGACGGTTGCGAGTTTGCCACGCTTCACGAAGAGGCACCCCGGCCTACACGTCCGTTCAGAAATACTCCTACTACTCGCCGTCGTCTCACTAATATGTTGGAACGGGACCACATGTCAAAGAAACATGGTGTGTAATTTCTCGTGCAAAATGCGATCTGGCCGCGTTGGCCCGAGGTGCCGCATTAGTTATCGACCTTTATTTTTTTAATGGCGTGCCAATCAGTTTTGAAGCACGACTAACTGGTATTGTACGTGGAGAGGATGACAGCAGGGACCCACCAAGGTCATGGCAGTACACAAGCAAGTGCCTCCTTATTTCTAGCCAATAAAAAAATGGCTCCTCCTAGTGGATTTCTGACATCTGGGTCCCATGCCATTGTCAACGTAGTCAATAAACGAGAGAATTGCACAACAAGCGGCTGACACCAGGGACCCAGCAGCTCGCCCAGTTATTTTTGTTTTGGGTTAATTTGATAAATGCCACTCCAAATCTGGTGTATCCGAGAAATGCCACTGCAATTTCCAAACTTTGAAAAATGCCATTTCATGCCATTTCTAGTGGCATTTTTCGATGTCTGGAATGGCGTTTTTTAAAGTTTGCAAACTGTAGTGGCGTTTTTCAAAGTTTGCAAAAATTGCAGTGGCATTTTTCAAAGTTTGGAAATTGAAGTGGCATTTTTATGAATCACCATAAATTGAGTGGCATTTGTCTAATTTGTTTTTGAGACGGAAGCAAGGTGTCAACTAGGCTGTGCGGGACACTCTGGCATGTCTAGACAGCCTTTCCTTTTATGTTTACCACAGACCTTTTGTGATTTCTCAAGTAAGTCGCTTTATCAGGCCTGCTGGGCTGCAAATCTTTCAAGACAAGGAGAGCTTCATTCGGCTGGCCGAGAAAATGGCCTATTAGTAATGAAAAATGGGTTGTACATTTTTAAAACACATCAAACCAGCAATTATTTTCAAATATCTTTTTTTCATTTCGAGATTTTAAATTGCATTGATTTTTATTTGTGGACAATTTATTGGATTTTATATTGATATACATTTATTTTTAAAATCGGTCTGAATGTGACTCGAAATTTTGGGACTAAAAACAGTTCAGACCGCACCGACATATGCAAAATTTCGTATAATTTTTTAACCGTGGCCACAATATGGACTGTAATGCTAACATAAAGAATATGTGCTCCAAAAAACCCGTAAGAATTAGCAAATGGACTGTAAATTATTTGAAATAATAGAATATGGGTTGTATGCTGTTTTCCACAGATTTGATGCTTTCCACAAATGGCATGTATATTGTTGGATGTCCATCCAACGGCCATCGTGCTTCTTCAATCTCTGCTCTTCCTGTTCCATCCGCTCAAACAAGCGCTGGCGGGACTGCCTGCTCCGTCCTCCCTGCGACCGGCTGTGCTGCCGCATAGGCCTCACCGCCCCACCGTACTCCCATCGCTGGCCTAGCCATCCCTCTACTCACCCACACCTGTCGTTATTCTCCGGCGACGGCAGACGAAGCAGTAAACCCTCGTACAGTCGTACTCCCCTTCGCGTGGGAAACAAAAAAAAACGACCGAGTCTTCCTTTCCTCCGTGTTGTTCCCTTCCTAGGCCTCGCCGTCATCCACCGCCCTGGTGCTCTCGGCATGGTGTGGTCAGCATGGTCAACGACCGACATGCATCTGAAGTGGACTGTATGTGGAGAGGCTAACAGCTGGGTCCACGGCCGCACGCAAGGAAATGCCTCCTTATTACGCGCAAAATAATGATTTCCTCCACCTGACATCTGGGACCCATGAAAAGGGCCTCTGTATTTCATGAAAAAAACATTACCGCCGTTGACAGGTCGGACCCACCAGCTATATCTTCGCACGCAAGGAAGTGCCTCCTTATTACGCACAAAAAAATGAATACTCCCCCTGCTAGCTAGGACCCAGTATAGTGGGCCTACTAAGTTGACGGGACGAAGGGCTTTGTCAACTTAGTAAATATGCACGATTCTAGCTCGACTGACCGTACGATGTCCATCCAACGGCAGTAGTGCTTCTTCAACCTCTGGTCTTCTTGCTCCAGCCGCCCAAAGCAGCGCCGATCGTGCCGCCTGCTCCTGCCTCCCATGGCCGGCTGTGCTGCCGCAGAGGCCTCACCGCCCCCATACTACTCCCACCACTGGCCAGGCCATCCCTCCACTCCACTCACCCACACCCCCTGTTATTCTGCGGCGACGGCAGCGCAGCCGAACCAGTGAACCCTCGTATTCCTGTCTGCGTGGGCATCCACTACCGCGTCTTCCCTGACTCCACGTCGTCCCCTTCCGAGGCCTCGCCGTCGTCCACCGCCGTGGTGCTGTCAGCGCGGCGTGGTCAATGTGGTCAATGACTGAATTCCATCGGAAGAATACTGTACGTGGAGAGGCTGACAGCTGGGTCCACGGCAGCCGCAAGGAAGTGCCTCCTTATTACGCGAAAAATAATTATTCCTCGACCTCACAGCAGGGACCCACTGGACACGCACCAGTATATCGCGAAAAAACGTTTGCCCATGATAGCTGGGACCCACCCAATGGGCCACCGTATTTTGCGAAAAAAATGTTCCCCCTACTGTCAGCTCAGACCAACCGGAAGTGCCTCCTTATTATGCACAAAACATGAATACCCCCCTTCTAGCTGGGACCCACCTTAGTGGCAGGCTGACTTGTGGGCCTACTTAGTTGACGGGGACGGAGGGCTTTGTCAACTTAGTCAATATGCACGATTCTAGCTCCAGTGACCGTACGATGTCAAATCCAACGGCCGTAGTGCTTCTTCAACCTCTGGTCTTCTTGCTCCAGCCGCCCAAACCAGTGCTGGTCGTGCCTCGTGCTCCTGCCTCCCGTGGTCGGCTGCGATGCGACGGAGGTCTCACCGCCCCCTACTACTGCCACCGCTGGCCAGGCCATCCCTCTACTCACCCACACCACCTGTTATTTTGCGGTGACGACAGCCTCACACTGGAGCGAACCAGTGAACCCTCGTACTCCTCTACGCATGGCCATCCACTGCCACGTCTTCCCCGTCTCCGTGTCGTCCCCTTCCTAGGCCTCACCCTAGTCCACCGCCCTGGTGCTCTCGGTGCGGCGTGGTCAACGTGGTTAAGGAAAGGCTTCCATCGGACGTGGACTGTACGTGGAGAAGCTGACAGCTGGGTCCACGGCCGCAGCAAGGAAGTGCCTCCTTATTACGTGCAAAATAATTAGTCCTCCACCTGACAGCGGGGACCCACCAGACGGGCCACCAGTATTTTGCGAAAAAAATTGTTTCCCCCTGACTACTGGGACCCACCGGACGGGCCACCGTATTTCGCAAAAAAAACTTTCCCCCCCGCTGTCAGCTCGGATCCACCAGAAATGCCTCCTTATTACACACAAAAAAATGAATACTCCCCCGGCTAGCTAGGACCCACCTTGCTGGGAGGCTGACTTGTGGGCCTACTAAGTTGACGGGGACGAAGGGCTTTGTCAACTTAGTCAATATGAACGATTCTAGCTCCAGTGACCGTACGATGTCCATCCAACGGTCGTACTGCTTCTTCAACCTCTGGTCTTCTTGCTCCAGCCGCCCAAAGCAGCGCCAGTCGTGCCGCATGCTCCTGCCTCCCGTGGCCGGCTGTGCTGCCGCACAAGGCCTCACCGCCCCCTACTATTCCCACCGCTGGCCAGGCCCTGCAGCGATGGCAGCCTCACACCGCAGCCGAACCAGTGAACCCTCGTAGTCCTCTCTGCGCGGGCTTCCACTGCCGCGTCGTCCCCTTCCCAGGCCTCACCGTCGTCCACCGTCGTGGTGCTCTCTGCGCAGCGTGGTCAACATGGTCAAGGAAAGACTTCCATCGGAAGAGTATTGTACGTGGAGAGGCTGACAGCTGGGTCCACGGCCATAACCCAGTTTTTTGTGATTTGCCGAGTAAGTCGCTTTGTCAGGCATGTTGGTCAGCAAATCTTTCAAGATGAGGAGAGCTTTCATTCGGCTGGCCGAGAAAATGGCCCATCAGTAATGAGAAATGGGTTGTACATTTTTAAAACACATCAAACCGGCAATTAGTTTCAAATATCTTTTTTTTCATTTCAAGATTTTAAATTACATTAATTTTTATGCGTGGAGAATTTTTTGGATTTTATATTGATATACATTTATTTTTAAAATCAGTTTGAATGTGAGTCAAAATTTCGGGATTAAAAACAGTTCGGACCGCACCGAAATATGCAAAATTTCGTATACTTTTTTAACCATTGCCACAATATGGGCTGTAATGCTAACAAAAAGAATATGGGCTCCAAAAAAACCTTAAGAATTAGCAAATGGTCTGTAAATTATTAGAAATAATGGCAGATGGGTTGTATGCTGTTTTCCACAGATTTGAGGCTTTCCTAAAAAAAAGGTTGACGCACAAGCACTGACTGTTGGATTTCCATCCAACGTCCGTCGTGCTTCTTCAATCTCTGCTCTTCCTGCTCCAGCCGCTCAAGCAAGCGCCGGTGCGACTGCCTGCTCCCTCCTCCTCGCGGCCGGTTGTGCTGCCGCGCAGGCCTCAGCGCCCGACCATACTCCCATCGCTGGCCTAGCCATCCCTCTACTCACCCACACCTGTTGTTATTCTCCGGCGACGGCAGACGAACCAATAAACCCTCATACAGTCGTACTCCCCTCCGCGTGGGAAACAACTACCGAGTCTTCCCTGCCTCCGCGTCGTCCCCTTCCTAGGCCTCGTCGTCGTCCACCGCCCTGGTGCTCTCAGCGCGGCGTGGTCAACGTGGTCAAGGAACGACTTCCATCAGACGTGGACTGTACGTGGAGAGGCTGACAGCTGGGTCCACGGCAGCAGCAAGGAAGTACCTCCCTATTACGCGGAAAATAATGATTCCTCCACGAGATAGCTGGGACCCACCGGACGGGCCACTGTATTTCACGAAAAAAAACGTTTCCCCATGACTGCTGGGACCCACCAGCTACATCTTCGCACGCAAGGAAGTGCGTCTGGGCAAAAAAAAACGATTCGCCCCCTTACTGCTGGGACCCACCAGCTACATATTTGTAGGCAAGGAAGTGCCTAACAGTCGGGACCCACCTGGTCGAAGTGTACGTAGTGTTGTCATTCTGGTCCCGAACGTGTACGTACATACTGGTCGATGTAGAGGTGCGCATGTGTCGTAGTAGAGGCGCACACGTGTCATAGTAGAGGTACGCACGTAGCATGTACACATACGTACAGCGGCCAGGGTGCAAGAAAGAAAATACGGCCACGTATGTGTAGCTACGGGTGAGGTCTCGAACGCCTACTCACGCATACGTACGGCCAGGGCTCGTGTACATGGTTGGGTCAGAATGGAGAAACAGCGCCGTCGTCATGTTCATGGGGAGGCAACGGAATGCGTCGTGTTCATGGGGAGGCAATGGAACGCGTGGGAGCGAACCGGCTGGGTCGGAACGGAATGCGTGGTCGTTTTCATCGGGAGGGCTTGGACGGAACAGGCGATGAAAACGAGGCCTGGCATACCGCACAACGGAGGGAACAGACCTCCTACATTTGGAACGGGGTCCTATTGATCGGGAGGGGTCTGGCGTACCGCAAAACGGAGGAAACAGACCTCCTACGGTGGAAACGGGGGTCCTGTTCATCGGGAGGGGTGTGGCGTACCGCAAAACAGAGGAAACGGACTTGTGTTGGAGCGATACGGTCGAAACGGGGGTCCTGTTCATTGGGAGAGGTGTGGCGTACCGCAAAACGGGACTCCACGGGATATTGTTCATCTCCACCGTCGACCCCCTCCAGCCTCCACGAGCTACTGTTCATCCACCGTCGACCTCCTCCAGCCTCCACCTACGACTGTTCATCCACGGGCTCCTGTTCATCCAGCCTCCACCGTGTGCTACTCCACCGGCTACTGTTCAACTAGCCCTCTCCACGGGCTCCTGTTCAACCAACCCTCCACGGGCTACTATTCATCCTGCCCTCCATCGTCTACTATTCATCCAGCCCTCTACGGGGTGGTCTTGTTCATCCAGCCCTCCACGGGGTCCTGTTCATCCAGCCCCAACTGGCTCAATCGATCAGGGTCCTGTTCATCCAGAGGCAACACCACGGGGTCCTGTTCATCCACCCCTACCGGGAACTGTTCATCCACCCCCTCCCCCAACAACGCTCACTGTTCATCCAGAGGCAGCATCGATCGACTTCAGTTAGCAGCAGTAGCGAAGGAATCGCTCGATCGGGTTCAGTTAATAGCCATTGATTGATCGCCCGGGTTCAGTAATGCGTAGCCTGAAGTGCAAATGCTCGGGTTCAGTTAGAGCCCAACGCCTCGCTCGGGTTCAGTTAGAGCCAACGCCTCGCACACACGCGCGTACGTGTACGAGAGAAGGGCCCATCACTCGGCCCCCGACCTCCCACCGTGTAGGATCGAAAGTATGTCTAGAGGGGGGTGATTAGACTACTTGACCAAATAAAAACTTAACCTTTTCCCAATTTTAGTTCTTGGCAGATTTTAGCTATTTTAGGACAAGTCAAGCAATCATCACACAATTCAAGCAAGCATGCAAAGAGTATATTGGCAGCGGAAAGTAAAGCATGCAACTTGCAAGAATGTAAAGGGAAGGGTTTGGAGATTTCAAACGCAATTGGAGACACGGATGTTTTTCCCGTGGTTCGGATAGGTGGTGCTATCCTACATCCACGTTGATGGAGACTTCAACCCACGAAGGGTAACGGTTGTGCGAGTCCACACAGGGCTCCACCCAAGGGTAACGGTTGTGCGAGTCCACACAGGGCTCCACCCACGAAGGGTCCACGAAGAAGCAACCACCCACAAAGGGTCCACGAAGAAGCAACCTTGTCTATCCCACCATGGCCATCGCCCACACAGGACTTGCCTCACTAGCGGTAGATCTTCACGAAGTAGGCGATCTCCTTGCCCTTACAAACTCCTTGGTTCAACTCCACAATCTTGTCGGAGGCTCCCAAGTGACACCTAGCCAATCTAGGAGACACCACTCTCCAAGAAGTAACAAATGGTGAGACCGAAAAGTTACAAAGGGGAAACACTGAGTTTACATTGCAATCTCAGTGGGAACGATTCGCTCTTTCGGTGAGACCGAAAAGTTACAAAAGGGAAACAGAGAGTTTGCAATCCCATCTCAGTGAGACCGAGATCCTTATCGGTAGAACCGAATTGCTAGGGTTTGGCAGTGGCTAATGACAAGTGAAACTCGGTGGCGCCGGATAGGAAGAATCGGTAGGACCGAGTTTGGCTTAGGGTTTAGGTCATATGTGGATATGGGAAAGTAGTTGAGGGTTTTGGGGCATATCACTAAGCACATGAAGCAAGAGGCTCATTAAGCAACACCTCATCCCTCCTTGATAGTATAGGCTTTTCCTATGGACTCAATGTGATCTTGGATCACTAAAATATAAAATGAAGAGTCTTGAGCTTTTGAGCTTGAGCCAATCCTTTGTCCTTAGCATTTTGAGGGTTCCACTTTCACATCCATGCCATGCCAATCATTGAGCTTTCCTAAAATAATCATCTTGGAATAGCATTAGCTCAATGAGCTATATGTTGTTATGAATTACCAAAACCACCTAGGGATAGTTGCACTTTCACACCGTAACCGGGAACTCCCCGAAATTTTCCTTGCCCTTGCTTCTACCATGGGTTTTTCCGTCATGGACGGCCCAAAGAATGTCATGCAGCTGCGTCTCTGGCCCGCCCAAGACAAAAGGCCCAATTTCTGTCATGATTTTTTGTCATAGAAGTAGGAGCCCACCACATCTATGATGATACCGGGTTTTGTCACTATTATCGTCATAGAAGTGTCATATGTATGACAGAAAAAAATTCGTTCGGCCCAAAATGTCACGGATGTGTCTTTTTTTGTAGTGATATCATCTACGCATAGACCTGGCTCGAATGCCACTATTGGGGAACGTAGCAGGCAATTTCAAAAATTTCCTACGCTCACGCAAGATCTATCTTCGAGATGCACCGCAACGAGAGGGGGAGAGTGTGTCCACGTACCCTTGTAGACTGAAAGTGGAAGCATTTGACAACACAGTTGATGTAGTCAAACTTCTTCTCGTTCCGACCGATCAAGCACTGAATGTACGGCACCTCCGAGTTCTACACATGTTCAGTACGATGACATCCCTTGAACTCTAGATCCAGCAAAGTGTCGAGGGATAGCTTCGTTAGCACGACAGCGTGGTGATGGTGATGGTGAAGTGATCTGCAGGGCTTCTCATAAGCATACGACAATATGACCAGAGGCATAAACTATGGAAGGGGGCGCCGCACATGGCTAACAATCATTGTTGTGTGTTCTAGCTGTGCCCCCCTCATATATATAGGTTGGAGGGGAGGAGAGGCAGCCAAGGGGGCGCCCCAAGTAGGGGGAATCCTACTTGGGCGCCTCCCAATTCGGCCTCCCCCCTTCCCTATCCAGCTAGAGGGGGAAGGAAGGAGGAGGGAGGAGGGAAGGAAGGGGGAGGCCGAATCCCTCCCCTTCCTTTCTCCCTTCTCCTCTTTCCTTCCCCCTTATTTTGGCCTACATGGGGCACACCAGCTCCTTAGGGGCTGGTCTATCCCCCTAAGAATAGGGAATGATCACATAAGATAGATAAGATAATAGCATTAAGCAAGCATTAAGTGTAGCTTATGATCAAACACATGATCATCAATGTCTCACAAACATAGTATCTCAAGCACTCGAAAGCAAACAAGTTTGAAAAACCACCAAATAAAGCAATGGAGAAAAGCAACACTCTCTCTCTCGAAGCCTATGATCTATACATCTTCTCCCCCTTTGGCAACAAGTTACCAAAAAGTTCCTAGAAAATGCATAGCACTAGATCGACGCTCATGCTTGATCTTCTGGTGGTGGTGGAGTCCGGATCACTCCAAGGATGAAGGCTTCGGTAGATGCTGAAGTAGACGATGGAGTTGGAGTTGAGGTAGATGCTGGAGCTGGTGGAACTGAGGCTGTAGCTGGTGCTGAAATGGTGGCTCTGGTGTCAGCAACTGGCACTGCAGATAACCTCGGGCCTCGTGGCACTCTGGCAAGGGCATGAGTGGTAGTCCTGCCTCTCCTCTCCTGCATGTCCTCCTGGAGCTGCTCCACTGCAGACTAAACTTCCGTTACTTTGACATCCAAGTCATAGAACTTCTGTTCCATGATTCTCTCTAGGCTCGCCTGGTTTTGAGTTAGGGTGGCTAGTCCTTTCTAAATCCGCAGGGTGGATGCAATGAGGTAACCAAGCTGCTCTTGTTTGGTCTTCAAGAAATACTCAGATGCCTCCTCTTGAGTTGGCATCTTGGCAGCTTTCTCCTTCCTTGCCTTCTCCTTCTTTGCAAATGCTTGGGCAGATGACGGTTCATTTTCAGTCATGACAACTTCATTGTCCTCAAAATCTGGACGGATGGGCAAATGTTCCTTGTCCAATAAATATATGCCCGTGCCCATCTTGGAGTAGATGAGCTCCTGAATTTGAGGGGCATATCCGCAACTCCTCTTCTGATCTGCTGTAGTCCTCTTGATTGTTTCCACTATGAGGCTCATCACCTTGAACTTCTGAGGCACATCAAATACATGAAGCAGGTTGATAGCATGGCCTTTGATCATCTTGTGATCTCCAGACTTGGGCAATGAGGTGTGCCTCAATATCCAATTGATCGTTGGCAGTCCTGACAGAAGGTAGTGCACTGAGCCAAATTTGAATGTGTCAAGTGCTTCATTTGGGATCTCCTTGTACATATTGGACATTGAGTTGTGGTCCATCTTCTTCTTAGCATATATGTCCATGTCATCATCATGCTCCTTGTATTCCTCTTTGGTTTTGGCTTGGAGGCAGCTTTGGGCTTAGATGCAGTAGCCCCTGACCTTATGGCATCGCCCATCAGCTTGGGTGCCTTGGGTTCTAGTGCAGCTACCTCTTCTTCCTCTTCCTCTTCCATGAAGGAAGCCTTTCCTAGTACTCTGGCCACGGTCTTCTTGGCCCTTTCCTTTCTTTTCTTTCCCTCAGCAGCAATTGGCTCTTTGGGAGTGGGCTTCTCAGTTGAAGCTCTTGCCTTTGACATGGGCTGCCTGCCTGCTTGCCTTTTGATCTTCAGCCCTGGCTTTGTGCCTTGAGCTGGCTCAACTCTCTTGGAAGTGGCCTCTTCCTCTGCCACATAGTCTTTATCTTTGGAGTCTGAAGTCCTCTTCTTCCTCTGTCTCGTGGCAGCCTTTGGCAAGTTGCTAGGGGTGCTCCTGCTACCCTCATCTGAAGAACTTGAGGGACTAGTGCCCTCACTCATGTGCACCTGCTGCTCTGACATGTTTTGGCTATCACTTTGATCAGACATGCTGCAAACTGACTGCTGACCCTGTGAACAGATTATAGATGAGGTAGAAAGGATGAGCATCACAAAATGCAGAGATTTTTGCAAAAGAATGATCCAAAAACTTAGTTTTAGTTTCCCACTGAAATCATCTCGGATCTACCGATTTTCAAACTCGGTGATACCGAAGCAGTTTTGGAACCTAAACTAATGAACTCGGTAGGACCGAGTCACAGTTCGGTGGCATCGAGACTGCTAGGGTTTCACTGAGTTCCAAAATCGGTCACACCGATAAGTAATTCTCGGTCAGACTGAGTCTCACTTGTGCAATGGCATAAGCCAAATCGGTGGGACCGAGTTTTTCAACTCGGTGGGTCCGAGATGGTTTCGGCGGAAACCTAAACCTAGAATTTTCGAAGCAAATCTAATATATGGGTTCATTGACTGGATAGAAGTTTATCAAACGTGGCTAGAATCAATATGATCACAATGTGCTAGGAATCAGATTGGGGAATAGCACAAAGATCGAGTCCATACCCTAGTTCGGCGGAGACTCGCTACGGCGGCAACGGCGGGGCAGAATTCCTGTTGACGGCGACTGGAGGCGGCTGGCAGCGAGAAGACGATCCGGAGACCACGAGGGCAGAGCAGGCTATCGCGCGGGCGAAGGGGTTCAGAGAAATTTCCAAAATTTTGCCCGTGACTATATATAGCCCAACCCTGTCGGTGTGACCGAGTGGAACAACTCGGTGGCACCGAGATTCATAACTGCAAGCAGTTACTGAAACTCGGTGTGACCGAAAGGTTCAAATCGGTTGCACCGAGATCGAAAACATAGATCAACTTAATGATCTCGGTAGGACCGAAAGTGGAGTATCGGTCAGACCGAGAATCATAAAGAGGTTTTGGAAGTTTAAGTCTATGATGAATTGGGGACTCCAAGCGCTCCTCACACAGAGTGGTTCGAATCTGACTTGATCAAATTTTGTGATGTAGCATGAATAGAGTTTGAGACGAGAAAAGCATAGATAGCTAGAGGAGGTTCTTAGGCATTCTTGTCCATCCACTTGGCAAAAGGAAATAAAGCCGAACAATCAAAACAACAAGTGGATGTCCTCGAATGAGTAAAATATGCATCCAGCATGCTCACACAATAAGATGGCAAATGAAATATGTGACAAGGCATGCACAACCAATTCTAGCATCTATCAAGCAATTTGCGATGACTAGGTCATCTATATATGAGTATATTGACTTAGGAGTCAAGTGAGAACACTTGATCATAGGTCATACTCATCGTTTAAGCTCAAGTGGGGTTACCACTTTTACATAAAGCATTGTTGTGTTCACATCTTTAGAGTTGCTTTAGCTCAAGTCTTAGAGTAAAGCTCCCCCTAGATGTGATATCCCCCCTAAGAGGGATGAACTAACCTTGGGTTTTGTCGATGATGACTTCATGTAGATGTTGAAGATGTGGATGCTCAATGTTGATGTAGATCACTTGGAGCTATCCATTTGAGTGAATTGCACTTTCAATACCTACATGGGTTAGTCCCACAAGGAACAAACAAGGATATCCATAGACATAGAGTGATGCACACACAAGATGATGTCCATGAAGACTTTTAGGTTACCTTGTCCCTTGTCTTACCAACAAGAGGGTTTGTGACTCCTTGAACTAGTGCAAGATGTGGAAGTTGATTGTACTTTTTCTTGCCAAAATGATAAGAGTGAAGTATGTTGGTGGAGTCACCCTCGAGAACTCTCTAGTTCTTCTTATTTTGGATCCACATCATCTTGATGGGAATCCTTGGAGTTGTAGTCGTACTTGATGAAGTGGAACTTGCAGTACTCTTGGGAATCCATTTGACTAAGGTCTTAGGAGCTTCTTCAAATGCGTCGATTTCCTCTTGAAGCTTGTCCTTGCCTTTTTGCTTGTAGTCTTGTGGTGGAAGATCATCTTGAGCTTGTGTCCCCTTGAAAGAAGTATCATACTTCTCTTGTTGAGGAATAAACTTTGTCTTGGGGTATTGATCTTCTTCCCACTCAACTCCATTGGCCTTGAACTTTCGTTCAAAACCAACACCTTGATTCTTCCGGTGCATTCCTTGCTTGCGCACAATTTCCTCGAATTGCTTACTCCCAGCAAGGCTTTTGTACACTCCTTTCTCTATAATTCCCTTCAATAAACTATTTTCTTGCTCAAGTGTAACTTGGCTAAGAGAATCATTAGTGGAATCAAGAGAACTACTAGAAGCAACAATATTGGATTTAACATGATCATTGTCACTGGTAGAGGAAGAATCTTTCTTGTTACTAGACTTGACTTGAGGCATGTAAGTGGATAAGAGCAAACGCTTGGCAATGTAAGAAGAACTTTTCTTGCGGAGATCATCATTGATTGCTTTTAAGAACTCATGCTCTTGCTCAAGATTGAGCTTCTCAAAGCGTAATTTCTCATGAGCTCTTAAAAGTTCTCGATGATCTTCGAAGATGGTTTCATGAGCTAACTTAAGAGTGTTTAGTTCTTTAGTTAGAGCCTCAATCTTCTCCTTATCATTGTCATTCGTTTTATCTTGATTAGCATGTTTAATTGACCTTTCATCATAGTATTCATCACTAGAGTTGTCAACAAGCAAATCATCACCTAACAAGTCATCTTCATCACTATTGAAATCAACATACTCGGGGTGTGTTACCTTAGGACCTTTGGCCATGAAGCATCTTCCAATTCCTTCATTTGGTGAGTCAAATATGTCGTAGGAGTTGGTTGACACAAGTGCTAGACCGGCAACACCTTCATCTTGAGTATCTTCGGAGTCGGAGTGATAACTTCTTTCGGAGTGGCTGTCGGAGTCGGAGCCGGATACCCATTCACCAACATGAGCTTGATGTCTTCGTCTTGTGTAGCTTCTTGATGATTTTTCCTTCCTTTCCGAATCCTTGCTTCTCCGTGAGTATCTTCGTTCATAACGATCATCTCTACTCCTTCTCTCTCTTGGTGATGATTCTTTGCTTCTTCTTTTTGGAGAATCTGCTCTTCTCTTGTAGGGAGCCGTACACTCATTGGAATAGTGTTCGGGTCTTCCACAATTGTAGTAGTTTCGCTCTCGACTAGAAGATCTTTTGTCATTGTAGGACCTTGACTTGAAGCTTCTATCTTTGCTTCTACTCTTGTAGAACTTGTTGAAATTCTTCACCATTAAGCTCAATTCTTCATTGAAGTCTTGTTTCTCACTTGATGATGTAGGGGCTTCACATGAGGCTTTATAGGCACCACTTGATTTGTTGTGAAGTTCCTCTTTATCCTTAAGTGACATCTCATGAGCAACAATTCTTCCAATCACCTCCATTGGCTTGAGATCTTTGTAATTGGGCATCATTTGGATCAATGTGCACACGGTATCATATTTTCCATCCAAGGCTCTTAGAATCTTCTTGATGATGAATCTATCGGTCATCTCTTCACTTCCTAAGCCGACAATCTCATTTGTGATGAGAGCAAGCCTAGAGTACATTTCAGCGACACCTTCACCATCCTTCATCTTGAACTTGTCAAGTTGCCTTTGAAGCACATCCAACTTGGATTCCTTGACGGAGTCAGTACCTTCGTGCATATCAATCAAAGTGTCCCAAATTTCCTTTGCATTCTCAAGACGGCTGATTTTGTTGAATTCTTCGGGGCACAATCCATTGAAGAGAATATCACAAGCTTGAGCATTGTATTGCAACATCTTCAACTCATCCGCGGTAGCTTCACGGTTTGGTTCTCTCCCATCAAAGAAGTCACCTTGCAAACCAACACACACAATAGCCCAAACGGCGGGGTTATGTCCAAGAATATGCATTTTCATTTTATGCTTCCAACTAGCAAAATTAGTACCATCAAAGTAAGGACCTCTACGGTGATAATTTCCCTCGCTAGACGCCATACTCTCCTAGGTTGTGAAACCAAGGCTATGACCACCAAAAGCTATGGATATCAAAGCAAATGGAGACCAAAGATCTAATACCACTTGTAGGATCGAAAGTATGTCTAGAGGGGGGTGATTAGACTACTTGACCAAATAAAAACTTAACCTTTTCCCAATTTTAGTTCTTGGCAGATTTTAGCTATTTTAGGACAAGTGAAGCAATCATCACACAATTCAAGCAAGCATGCAAAGAGTATATTGGCAGCGGAAAGTAAAGCATGCAACTTGCAAGAATGTAAAGGGAAGGGTTTGGAGATTTCAAACGCAATTGGAGACACGGATGTTTTTCCCGTGGTTCGGATAGGTGGTGCTATCCTACATCCACGTTGATGGAGACTTCAACCCACGAAGGGTAACGGTTGAGCGAGTCCACACAGGGCTCCACCCAAGGGTAACGGTTGCGCGAGTCCACACAGGGCTCCACCCACGAAGGGTCCACGAAGAAGCAACCACCCACAAAGGGTCCACGAAGAAGCAACCTTGTCTATCCCACCATGGCCATCGCCCACACAGGACTTGCCTCACTAGCGGTAGATCTTCACGAAGTAGGCGATCTCCTTGCCCTTACAAACTCCTTGGTTCAACTCCACAATCTTGTCGGAGGCTCCCAAGTGACACCTAGCCAATCTAGGAGACACCACTCTCCAAGAAGTAACAAATGGTGTGTAGGTAATTGTCACACCCTAGTTAGCCATGCATTAGAGTGTTGCATCATGTTTACTCTTTCATCAGAAACCTGAAATGGGGATGACAGAACCCCCAGTCACCTCTGAAACCAATTAGGGTTTACTAAAAACTTTTTCAATGAACCTGAAATGCCCTTCTAAAATGCCCATCATTTTTGTCTTGGTTCAGAACCTCTGCCAAAAGTGATGCACATTTTCCTAGGGCATCTTAGGGTTTTTGAATTAAATCATAAATATTTGAATTTGGGCATTTAAAATTATATAAAATATTTAAATGCTCAAATATCTCCAAACTAAAATGTTTCATGTTGGAAATAATCCAAGTATGGACCAGGAGTAGTTTGGTGATTTTAGGAGTTGCCTAAGTATTTTATTTAATTCAACAAAGTTGCAGAAGTATTAAAAAAACAGAAAACAGAAAGAAAATGGAAAAACTTACCTGACGCCTGCTCCCGGCCCACCTGCCGGCCCAGCCCAGCGCCGCTCCAGCGAGCTGCTTGTCGGCCAGGCAGGCAGGCAGGCAGGTGCCCGACGGCGACCGCAGCGCGCGCCACGCACCTGCTCGCCGCCTCGCCGCTCCCCTCGCCCGGTGACGTCGTGGATCGGCCTCCCTCGCTCCCCCGAACCCCCCAGACACCCCCTCTCCTCTCCAGCTCCTCCCCCTCGCGCTCCCCCGCCATGACCGACGCCACCATCGCCGTGCCTTCGTCGTAGCCGTGCTCCCTGCCGCCCGTGCGTCCTCTCATCGTGTCCAGGAGCTCCGCCGCTGTCCACTCCATCGAGCAAGCCGAGCCCCGAGCGCTCGCAGCGCCCGAGTCCACTGCAACGACCTCGCCCAAACCGCCGTTGCCGGAGATCCCCTTCAATGTCGTCGTCGCTCCGGTCCATCTCCGGCCGCACCAAGGGCTTCGTCGCACTCACTGTGAGCTTAGCCATCTTTCCCCCCCTCCTTTTCTTGCTCCCGAGCTGTGTAGCGGCCTCCCGGAGCTCAACCGCACCCACCGCCGTGGAGCTCGTTGCCGACGTGCTCCCGATCACCCTCCGACCACTCCAAGGTGTCCATCATGCTCACCGTGTCACGTAGCACCTAGCTAGCTACTCCCCGCGCCTCACCGACCCCTCTAGCGTCAAGTTCGTCTTCGGCCGAACCCCGGTGGCCGCCAAAGTCGTCGCCGGCGCCAACTCCGGCCACCCCGACCCCAACGGACTCCACCAAGAGCTGCGGCTCGTCCTCAGCTCCACTCCGGTGGTCTCCGCGACCCATTTGGCGGCCGAAACAGCCAAAACCACTTCCGCCGCCGCGTCGGGCTCGCCGGCGGCTAAACGCCGGTGCAGCCGACCCGGGTTTGACCACGGGTGGGCCCTGGTTGACTCCCCTGAGTCAATGACAGGTGGGGCCCAGCCCTGTTAATTAAACAGGTTTAGTTTTAATTAAACTTAATTAATCTAATCACACTGACACGCGGGACCCACTGTCAGGTTTGACCCGGACATGTCCCGTTGACCTGCTGACGTCACACTGACGTCAGGCTGACGCAATAATTGATTTTCTGGAATTAATCTAATATAGGAAATTCCATAATATAGTTTAAACTTTAAAAAATTCATAACTTTTATTCTGTAACTCCAAATCAGACAAATTATATATGAAAAATGATCAGAAAAATCCAATCTATCCATCTGTACTATTTTCATGCATGATTAAACAAGTTAACCTGATGTTTAATACAGAACAAGGAAAAACACTTTAACGGGCCATGTTTGAGTTTGAAATTTGAATCTTTGATTCAAATTGGTTCAAACCCTTCTGGTCTTTAGTTGCATTAGCCCAACACACTCATATTGCTATGTTTCATGCATGCATCATATTGTTGCACATTGTTTGGTGATGGTTGTGTATCGGTGTTCTTTGCGGCAGGTTCTGCCTCCGAGGAGTACCGTGATTACCCTAACGAAGAACCGTATCAGTGCATCGAACCATCAGGCAAGCAACCAACCATTTGATCATATCGATACAATCCCATGTTCTCGCTCCTGCTCTCTTTTACTGCAATAAGACAACGCGTTTCAAACTGCTGTGTGCTACGGGAGTTGAACCCACTTCCTCTGCATGACCTGTCATTGCCACAGTAACTAGATGAAACCCACTAGCATGTGTAGGAGTTGATTGAGCCATATGTATGTGTTGTTCCTACCTTGCTATGCCTGCTATGCTTAGAGTCGTGTCAGGTCTGGTTCATCTGGGTGATGGGCTAGAGTGAAATGATTATGTCGGTAATGAGAGTGGTGTGGTGAACACGACTTGGTAAAGGTATCGATGAGAGGCCATGTAGGAGTACATGGTGGGTTGTTTCATTGAAGCCGACCTTAAGCACTGAGATCTGTATGTGTGATTTAAGAATCAGCTACTACCATGCATTGGGCCCGAAACCAATGGACCCTCTCGGCTTCTTATTCACCCTAGTTCTCCGTCCAGGAGTTGCAAGTAGTTTCTGGTGTTTGTAGCCTACTGGAGGCCGTGGACAGCGCTGACCGTAGGGGTGGGCTGTGATGCGGTAGGTACGTGGCCGGGTGTACCGAATACCCGTTAGGTATCTCGGGAACCCTGTTCACATCGTTCGGGGCCGTATGGGAAACCTCGGCCGGGCTCCCTACGGATGGAACCTGGATAGGCGATAAACCTGGACTGGAGGCTTAGGTGATTAGGTAGGTCGTGGCTGACACCCACGTTGGGCTTCCGCTTGAAGGTTGCCGAGAACATGTCATGTAAACGACGGTAAGTGGTGAGAGCGTGTATGAAGAAGTACACCCCTACAGGGTTATCATGATCTATTCGAATAGCCGCGTCCGCGGTAAAGGACTACTTGGTTGCCTATACAGTTCATAGACAAGTAAATGGAAACTACTAAAAGCCTCAAGATAAGTGTGAGTGCCGAGGATGGCTCTTCCGTAGGAAGACGGAGGTGGATCCTCGGTAGTGTATTGAATTGGTGAGTAGTGGACTCGTGTACGCAAAACCATTTCAAGTTGGAGTCTCGTAGGTTAGCCTAGCCAAGAGTCAAAGCTGGCTTGCTGCAACAACTCCACCAACCCTTCTTGATAATATGCATGTATGTAGGATCTGATATAAGTCTTGCTGAGTACCTTTGTACTCATGTTGCTATAATTTACATTTTTACAGAAGACGCTGCAACCCCTTCTGATGGGTTCTACGTAGACGTTGACATCAATGAGTAGGCTAAGGCCCAGGTGGTGATCCTGAGCTTGTGAAGGACCACGTAGTATAGCTAGGCTTTCCAAGCCTCTTTTATTTTTCTAGTTGTCTGTACTCAGACAAGTTACTTCCGCTGCTGGTTTGTATGACTGTATGACTTGAATGCTGGGTCGTGTGACCCGTAGCTTTGTGTATGTTATGTATGGCTCTCTGAGCCTTAAATAAAGTACTTGTGTCATAGAGTCATGTTGTGATGCCTTGTTGTATTTGCACATATCGAGCATATTGTGTGTATGATTGAAATGCTTGGTATGTGTGGGATCTGACTATCTAGTTGTTTATCCTTAGTAGCCTCTCTTACCGGGAAATGTCTCCTAGTGTTACCACTGAGCCATGGTAGCTTGCTACTGCTCTGGAACACTTAGGCTGGCCGGCATGTGTCCTTCTTCGTTCCTGTGTCTGTCCCTTCGGGGAAATGTCACGCATTGAGTACCGGAGTCCTGTTAGCCCGCTACAGCCCAGTTTACCGGAGTCCTGCTAGCCCAGTGCTACAGCCCGGACCCACTTGCTGATGACCGACACGTTCATTGCTGGGTCATGGATGCCTGTCCCTATAAGTCTGTGCCACTTTGGGTTTACAACTAGTCATGTCAGCCCGGGCTCCTTAACATATGGATGCTAGCGACACTATCATATACGTGAGCCAAAAGGCGCAAACGGTCCCGGGCAAAGGTAAGGCGACACCCGTGGGGATACCATGCGTGAGGCCGCAAAGTGATATGAGGTGTTACAGGCTAGATCGATGTGTCATCGAGTCGGGGTCCTGACAGCGTTGGTATCAGAGCCGGACTGCCTGTAGGTTCTCCAAGCCAAACTGGTCGATGTTGAGTCTAGAAATTCTTTAGTTATATGTAGGGGAATTGTTTGTGGGTGGAACGTACGGCTCTTTTTACTCCTTTATCTTATGACATTCTGATCTGAGTCAGTCTATTCTTCCGCCGGGGGTTAAGGAATTAGGATCTATTCTCTCTATCAGGATCACGTGTTACTGATGAGTAGTACCTTATAGGGTTGATGGATACAAGCCTAGTTCAGTTCTACTACCACATTATGTTGTTAGGATGGACTCAGAACTTTGATATGATGATGTTGAGTGTGTATGAAATCCTTTGTCAAATGTCTCAAAATCCTTCTTGAGCATTTACAGCTGTTATGCTGCCGAAATTTTGCTAGAAATTCTAATGCCTTTGCATTATGATTGTGTTTTCAGATGGCCACTCGCGACCTCAATCAAGTGGTTCGCCTGACTCGATGCCTAGATATACCCAGCCATACTGCCATGTTGGTCAGGGTAATGACTGAGGCTGGATACCGTTGGTATCCTGAGTACACGGTCGAAGAGCAATTCCGAGACTTTAATCAAAGCCAGTATCTCTGCACTGTCAGGATATTTCCATCTTATCCTGGGTCCACCGAGCCCCTTCACTGCTCCTATGGACTCGGGGTTACTATTGAGATGGCTGTGCAGGACGCCGCCTACTCTATGATGACCATCATGCGAGTCAGGTCTGGCCTATTTCGGGACTCTGATTTCCGGTATATGCCAGGATCACTTCCGGGAGCAGAAGGGTATCTCCAGGCTATCTATGCTGACCCCACTCTGGAGGATTCACGGACTCGCACTACTGCTGAGATGCTCGAGGATAAGGACCGTGAAAATCGGGCCTTGAGGTTAGAGCTCTTCAATACCCGTGCTGACCATTGGGCCACATTGACTCGGTTTGCACCGGCGGTGCAAGCTGGATATTCGGATATGTGCGATCTCTATCCTGTGAGATCTGCTCTGCCAGACGTGATGGGTTGGCGTGATGTAGGAGGCATCACCCCACCTCGCGGTCCCCGCAGGCCACCGTCTGTTGGTCCAAGACCTCATCCTAGCCCCTCTGGTCCACAAGCTCCGCGAGATCGTCTGTTTCCGGATGATCATGTTGAGCTTCCAGGCTATGGAGGTGACTTCTACGAGGACTACTACGGATCGATCTGAGTTAGTGGTAGTATCACTAGTTCGTGTTAGCTGTGTCGTCTATCGTCCTGCGTGACTCGTGGGATATGACCTGGTTTGTATCGCATTCCGGAGGGTCTCATGGACCGTAAACGTGAGGAATTTTGCAGTTTCACTCAGGGCCGACTCTCTGTGGATGCTTACAGCAGGGAGTTCGGTAACCTCGCATGATATGCAACTGAGGAAGTTTCTACTGATGCCAAGAAGCAAGCAAGGTTCCGTAAGGGACTTAGTCCTGAGCTTCGCCGCGACCTCCGTCTGCATGAGTGCACATCATTTCAGAAACTTGTTAACAAGGCCATCAGTGCTGAGACTTGTCAGACTGATTATGACGCAACACGCAAGCATGGCCGTGACATGGGTTCCTCATCCGGTGCTGGTCCTCAGAAGCGCCGCGTGTGGGTGCCCAACACCGCCCTGCCACCCAGGTTCACACCGAGGCCATCCTTCCAGGCGCCTCGCCCCGTTCAATAGTCTCCACCAGCCAAGCCCTATGGGGGTCCAACCGACAATGCTCCTCCACGTACCAGTTCCGTGACTTGTTACAAGTGTGGGGAATCTGGCCACTATATGCGTGAGTGTCCCCAGACCAACCCCAACCAATCTGCTAAAGCTGTTGGCCGTGGCAAGCCGACAGGGAAAGTGTTCCACGCCAAGCCAGCCACCACTACACGTGGCCATGTCAACTGTATCTCTGCCGAAGAAGCTCAAGAGGATCCCAACGTCGTTCTCGGCACGCTCCTTGTTAATTGCCACCCGGCATCTGTTCTTTTTGATACAGGAGCCTCTCATTCATTTATATCCGAGAACTATGCTCGTTTGCATAACACCGCATTCTGTGACATGCCATCCACTATGGAAATTTCTACTCCCGGTTCTAGATGGCAGACCTCCAGGGTAAGTTATGGAAATGAAATCCAAGTCGACAGACTTGTTTTCCTTGCATCTTTGATAGCTCTCAAATTTTCAGATATTAATATCATTTTGGGTATGGACTGGATGTCAGCTCATCATGCCAAAATTGATTGCTTCTCTAGGACTGTTCAACTCACTCATCCTTCGGGCAAGATAGTCAATGTCTTGACCCGGTTAGCCGAGCGACAATTATATTCTCTTAACGCCAGCCCTTTGCCAGACCTTGAGGACGTTCCGGTAGTCCGTGACTTCTCGGATGTCTTCCCAGAGGAATTGCCAGGTGTTCCACCTGACAGGGATGTTGAGTTCGTAATAGACCTCATTCCAGGAACCGTCCCGATTGCTAGAAGACCCTATAAGATGGCACCACTAGAACTAGCCGAGCTTAAGAAACAACTCGATGAGTCCTTGAAAAAGGGTTTCATCCGACCTAGTTCATCTCCGTGGGCTTGCCCCGTCCTATTCGTCAAGAAGAAGGATGGTACGGACCGGATGGTTGTAGATTATCGACCTGTTAATTTGGTCACAATCAAGAACAAATATCCGCTCCCCAGGATCAACGACCTGTATGATCAGCTTGCTGGATCCTCAGTCTTCTCCAAGATGGATTTGAGGTTGGGCTACCATCAAATCAAAATCAGAAATGGGGACATCCCTAAAACGGCCTTTGTTACTCGTTATGGCCAATACGAGTACACCGTCATGTCCTTCGGTTTAACCAACGCTCCAGCCACCTTTTCTCGGTTAATGAACTCAATCTTCATGGAGTATTTGGATAAATTCGTCGTGGTTTACCTCGATGATATACTCATCTACTCCAAGAGCGAGGAAGAACATGCCGAACATCTAAGGCTAGTGTTGAAGAAACTTCGAGAGCATCGCCTTTATGCCAAATTTTCTAAATGTGAATTCTGGTTGTCGAAAGTGACCTATCTGGGTCATGTAATATCTGGTAAAGGTATTGCTGTTAACCCTGAGCGAGTTCAAGCCGTCCTTAATTGGACTCCACCTGAATCGGTGAAGCAAGTTCGGAGTTTTCTGGGCTTAGCGAGCTATTGTCGTCGCTTTGTCGAGAACTTCTCCAAAGTTGCTAAACCTCTAACCGAACTCCTCAAGAAAGATAAACATTTCGAATGGACTCCACAATGTGAGCACAGCTTTCAGGAACTGAAAAGACGCCTGACTTCTGCTCCCGTGCTGGTACCGCCAGACTTCTCTAAGGACTTTGTTATCTACTGCGACGCCTCGTGACAAGGATTAGGTTGCATTCTCATGCAAGATCGACATGTAATTGCTTACGCTTCACGGCAATTGCACCCACATGAGGAGAATTATCCTACTCATGATCTAGAGCTTGCAGCCGTAGTCTATGCACTTAAGACCTGGCGACATTACCTCCTCGGTAACCGTTGCGAAATATTCACTGATCACCAAAGTCTGAAGTACATTTTCACCCAACCAGATTTGAATCTCAGGCAAAGACGTTGGGTTGAGTTGATCACAGATTTCGACTTAGGAATAACTTAAACCCCAGGGAAAGCCAACGTCATGGCTGATGCGCTAAGTCATAAATCTTATTGTAACAACCTAATGCTACAACAAAGTCAACCGCTTCTCCATGAGGAATTTCGGAAGCTTAACCTTCACATTGTTCCTCAAGGTTTTCTTTCCACCTTGGTGGGGAAACCTACCCTTACGGACCAGATCATCAAAGCACAGAAGGTAGATCCGGGAATTTCCCGCATCAAGAGAAACATCAAGAAAGGAGTTGCGAATTGTTTCTCCATTAATGATCAAGGGGTCGTATACTTCGGGAATCGACTAGTGGTTCCCAAAGTGCGAAACCTGAGGCGATTGATCCTTAAGGAGGCTCATGAATCTCCTCTCACCATTCATCCCGGTAGTACTAAGATGTATCAGGACCTACGCCAGAGGTTCTGGTGGACTAGGATGAAGAGAGAAATTGCTCAGTATATTGCTAGCTGCAACGTCTGCCGTCGTGTAAAAGCAGAGCATCAACGGCCTGCTGGCACCCTTCAACCCTTAGCTATTCCTGAATGGAAATGGGATAAAATTGGTATGGACTTCATTACCGGTTTTCCCAGGACCAAAAGAAGGAATAATGCTATCTTCGTCGTTGTTGATCGTCTTTCCTAAGTGGCCCATTTCTTACCTGTTCGCGAGAGTATAACCGCTAGTCAGCTGGCAGACTTATACATCTCCCGAATAGTGTCTGTCCATGGTGTTCCTTTGGAAATCAACTCGGATCGAGGAAGTCTTTTCACCTCTCGATTTTGGGAAAGTTTCCAAAACGCCATGGGAACCCGCCTTTCCTTTAGCACCGCCTTTCACCCTCAATCGAGTGGTCAAGTGGAACGCGTCAACCAGATCCTAGAAGACATGCTTCGAGCCTCTGTTATCTCATTCGGAATGGATTGGGAGAAGTGCCTTCCATTTGCCGAATTCGCTTACAACAACAGCTATCAATCTAGCTTGGGTAAAGCCCCTTTTGAAGTTCTCTATGGACGACGGTGTCGAACACCCCTTAACTGGTCAAAGACCGGGGAAAGACAATTCTTTGGCCCGGATATGATTCAGGAAGCAGAAGAGCAAGTTCGCATCGTTCGTGAAAAGTTGAAAACAGCCCAATCTCGTCAAAAGAGTCAATATGACCGAAAACATAAGGCTATAACTTTCGAGGTTGACGAGAAGGCTTACCTTCGGGTTACCCCTCTGAAGGGAACCCATCGTTTCGGTATCAAAGGCAAATTGGCTCCTCGTTACACTGGACCTTTTCGCATTCTCGCTAAACGAGGAGAAGTTGCCTACCAGTTGGAACTACATCCGCACCTCTCCAGAGTCCACGATGTCTTCCACGTTTCTCAACTCAGGCGTTGCTTCTCGGATCCTATCCGTGGAGTGGACCACGAAACGCTTGATCTCCAAGATAATCTTACATATCGAGAGTACCCATTCGTATCCTCGATCAGGCTGAGCGTACCACTCGACGTCATAATATCAAGTTTCTCAAAGTACAATGGTCGCACCATTCTGAGGATGAAGCAACTTGGGAAAGGGAGGATCGTCTTCGACTTGAGTATCCCGCCTTCTTTCCGGAGGAACCCAAATCTCGGGATGAGATTCTTTTGAGTGGGGGTGAGTTGTCACACCCTAGTTAGCCATGCATTAGAGTGTTGCATCATGTTTACTCTTTCATCAGAAACCTGAAATGGGGATGACAGAACCCCCAGTCCCCTCTGAAACCTTACTAAAAACTTTTTCAATGAACCTGAAATGCCCTTCTAAAATGCCCATCATTTTTGTCTTGGTTCAGAACCTCTGCCAAAAGTGATGCACATTTTCCTAGGCCATCTTAGGGTTTTTGAATTAAATCATAAATATTTGAATTTGGGCATTTAAAATTATATAAAATATTTAAATGCTCAAATATCTCCAAACTAAAATGTTTCATGTTGGAAATAATCCAACTATGGACCAGGAGTAGTTTGGTGATTTTAGGAGTTGCCTAAGTATTTTATTTAATTCAACAAAGTTGCAGAAGTATTAAAAAAACAGAAAACAGAAAGAAAATGGAAAAACTTACCTGACGCCTGCTCCCGGCCCACCTGCCGGCCCAGCCCAGCGCCGCTCCAGCGAGCTGCTTGCCGGCCAGGCAGGCAGGCAGGTGCCCGACGACGACCGCAGCGCGCGCCACGCACCTGCTCGCCGCCTCGCCGCTCCCCTCGCCCGGTGACGTCGTGGATCGGCCTCCCTCGCTCCCCCGAACCCCCCAGACACCCCCTCTCCTCTCCAGCTCCTCCCCCTCGCGCTCCCCCGCCATGACCGACGCCACCATCGCCGTGCCTTCGTCGTAGCCGTGCTCCCCGCCGCCCGTGCGTCCTCTCATCGTGTCCAGGAGCTCCGCCGCTGTCCACTCCATCGAGCAAGCCGAGCCCCGAGCGCTCGCAGCGCCCGAGTCCACCGCAACGACCTCGCCCGAACCACCGTCGCCGGAGATCCCCTACAACGCCGTCGTCGCTCCGGTCCATCTCCGGCCGCACCAAGGGCTTCGTCGCACTCACTGTGAGCTTAGCCATCTTCCCCCCCCCTCCTTTTCTTGCTCCCGAGCTGTGTAGCGGCCTCCCGGAGCTCAACCGCACCCACCGCCGTGGAGCTCGTCGCCGACGTGCTCCCGGTCACCCTCCGACCACTCCACGGTGTCCATCATGCTCACCGTGTCACGTAGCACCTAGCTAGCTACTCCCCGCGCCTCACCGACCCCTCTAGCGTCAAGTTCGTCTTCGGCCGAACCCCGGTGGCCGCCAAAGTCGTCGCCGGCGCCAACTCCGGCCACCCCGACCCCAACGGACTCCACCAAGAGCTGCGGCTCCTCCTTAGCTCCACTCCGGTGGTCTCCGCGACCCATTTGGCGGCCGAAACAGCCAAAACCACTTCCGCCGCCGCGTCGGGCTCGCCGGCGGCTAAACGCCGGTGCAGCTGTCACATCCCTAGTTCTGACAATGCCTAGTGCATGCATTAGAGTGTTACATCATGTTTAAATTTCATTTAAACCTGAGATGGGGATTGACTAAGCCCTAGCACCAAATGAATTCAACTAGGGTCAAAATAAAACCTTTTTCATTGAACTCAAAATGTCCTCTAAAAATGTTCAACATTTCTGGTTTGAGGTGGAAGCATCTACCAAAAATGGTTTATATTTTTGCAGGACATATTTGGTCACTGAATTAAATCATATAGTATTTTCATTTGGGCATTTAAATGCTATTAAATATTTCAAATGCCCAAATAATCATAAACTAAAATGTTTATTGTTGGATATATTCTAAACAGTAGCCATGATTAGTTTTATGATTTTTGAAAGTGTCTGAGTATTTTTAATAAAGCCCTAAATTTACAGAATAATAGAAAACTGAGATAATTAGAAAAAGAGAGAGAGAGAAAGACCCGTACCTGGGCCACTTACCTGTAGCCGGCCCAGTTTCTGCGCGGCCCGTTACTGTGCAGCCCAGCTGCCAGTCATCTTCCTCCCCCTCGCCCCGAAGCAGCTGCGTGCTGGACGCACGCGCGCCGACGCCGGCCACCTCCTGCTTCGCCGTGGCAGCCTCCCCGACTTCCTCGCGACGCCACGGAGACGTCCCCGACCCCCTCTCACTTCTCCCTCGCTCTCTGGACCTCCCTCCCCCTCGCTCCTCTGTTTCCCCTCCCGCGACCGAGCGGAGCTCGCCGTCATCGTCGCCGTACCCATGGCCACCGGCCACCCCTAGCCTCGCCGATGCACCCAGGAGCTCCGCCTCGACCCCCTCTTCCTCCCCACCGATCCACAGCCCTCCGGAAGCCCTGCATCGCCGCCATCGCCGTCGTCTTCTACCTCGGACCCGCCGGCCATCTTCGTCAAATTCGCCGGCTCCGGACCGTCCCCGACCTCGCCGAGCGTCCCCTCGTCATCGCCGTGAGTCACTGACCCTCTCCCCTAACTCAGCATGCTCCCCTCCGTGCCGTAGCGCCGTTCCCCACGAGCACCGAAGCCACCGTCCGCCATTGCTGCTGCACGCATAGCCTCCGTGCTCCCCTGGCCGCACTGAGCTGCTCTTAGTGCTCCCCATGACTAGCAGGTGCTGCCCAGCCTCTCCATTTGCTCACTGATGCACCGTAGCGACGCGCCCGAGCACCACCGAACACCATCGCCGCCAAAGCTCGTCGCCGGCATGAGTTCCGGCGACCCCACGACCTCCCACTTGGTCCTCTGGATGCGCGAGAGCAAGGGCCATCCCTTGGTGCCCTCAGCGCGACCAGCCGCGGGCCGTAGCGCCGTCCCGAGCAACTCCGGCGAGGTCTCGCCGTCGCCGTGGTCGCCGGCGTCACTCGCCGACGTGGCCACTTAATTAGGGCGTAAACACCCCGCTAATCACCCACTAGAGCCACTGCCAAGTGGGCCCCCGTGCCTAATTAATTAGTTTAACCTCTCTGTTAAATTAGCACTAACCTCAGAGGGCCCCGCCTGTCACCGTTGACTTTGCCATGTCAGCATTGACCGGACCCACCAGTCAGCCTCTGTCCCTGCCTGTTACACTGACGTGCGGGTCCCAGCCGTCAGGTTTGACCTGGACCAGCCACGTTGACCTGCTGACGTCACTAATACGTCATGCTGACGCAGTATTTGTTTCTGGAAATTAAAATAAATCAAAAATGATTTATTAATTCCAGAAAATGCCTAAAACTTCAATAAATCATAGAAAATTAACCGTAACTCCAAATTAAATAATTTATATATGAAAAATTATCAGAAAAATTCAAGGAATCCATCTGTACCATTTTCATGCATGTTAGAACAACTTATAGGTGCTGTTTAGCACAAATCAATTAAATGGCATTTGAATAATCACATATGGAGTTTAAATTTGAATCTTGTATTCAAACCAACTTCATTTAATCTGTTGCTAGTTGCATTAGCTCAAAACACATTCATTTTGCCATGTCATGATCATGCATCATATTGTGCATTGCATTGATTGTGTTCCCTTCTATGTTGCCGGTAATTGTCCCCTCTCGATAGACGTGATACCGATGATGTGATCGTTGACACTGATGAAGACTCAATGTTATCTTCAGAAGTGCCAGGCAAGCAAAACCCCCTTGTTCATTCCGATAAAATCCCACTCTCTCGCTCCTGCTCTCTTTTACTGCATTAGGACAATACCGATTCATCTGTTACTTGCTGCGGTAGTTGAACCCCTTTATCCTCTGCATGACCTGTCATTGCCACAGTAAATAGATGAAACCCACTAGCATGAGTAGGAGTTGTTTGAGCCCTGTTGTGCCTACTCATTCATGTTTGTTTGTCATGCCTGCTACTGCTTAGAGTTGAGTCAGGTCTGATTCATCGGGGATGAATCAGAGGCGTGTGAACATGTCCTACTGTGTGTGAGCTAAGTGTGTGAACACGATTTGGTAAAGGTAGCGGTGAGAGGCCATGTAGGAGTACATGGTGGGTTGTCTCATTGCAGCCGTCCTCAGGAACTGAGTTCTGTGTTTGTGATCCATGATTCAGCTACTACCACGCATTGGGCCCGAAACCAATGGACCCTCTCGGCTTCTTGATCACCCTTGTCCTCTGTCCAGGAGTTGCAAGTAGTTTCTGGTGTTTGTAGTATGCTGGAGGCCGTGCGCAGCGCTGACCGTAGGGGTGGGCTGTGATGCGGTAGGCACGTGGCCGGGTAAACCGGGCGCCCGTTTGGTGTCACGGAACCCTGTACACATCGTTTGGGGCTGTGAGCGAAACTCCGGCCGGATCTCCTCATGGATGGAACCCGAATAGGCGATAAACCTGGACTAGAGACTTGAGTGTTTAGGTAGGCCGTGGCCGACACCCACGTTGGGCTTCCGCTTGAAGGTTGCCGAGTACATGTCGTGTAAACGGCGGTAAGTGGTGAGAGCGTGTGTGAAGAAGTACACCCCTGCAGGGTTAACATCATCTATTCGAATAGCCGTGTCCGCGGAAAAGGACTTCTGGGTTGCTTATATCAGTTCATAGACAAGTGAAAGTGGATACTTTAAAATGCGCAAGATAAGCGTGAGTGCTATGGATGGCGTTCTCGTAGGGAGACGGGAGCGGATCCATAGTGGTGTATTGATATGGTGAATATGTGGACTCGTGTGCGCCACTTCAAAAGAGTTACTTGCAGTCGTAGTTCAGGATAGCCACCGAGTCAAAGCTGGCTTGCTGCAGTTAAACCCCACCATCCCTTGTTGATAATGATGCATATGTAGATAGTTCTGATGTAAGTCTTGCTGGGTACATTTGTACTCACGTTTGCCCATTTTATGTTTTGCAGAGAGACTTCGGTCTCACTAGTAGTTTCGCGTGGACTTCGACGTTTAGCTTGATACCTCAGCTACGATCTTGTGCCCTCGGCAGGATCTGATCGATAGTCAGGCTTCTCAGCCTTTTTCATTTATAGATGTCTGTACTCAGACATGATAGCTTCCGCTTGTGCTTTGACTTGTATGCTCTGATTGTTGGGTCGTGAGACCCATGTTTGTAATATCTCGCTCCTCGGAGCCTATTGAATAAATACTTGAGTCGTAGAGTCATGTTGTGATGCCATGTTGTATTTGCACATATCGAGCATATTGTGTGTATGTTATTGAAATGCTTGGTATGTGTGGGATCTGACCATCTAGTTGTTTATCTTTAGTAGCCTCTCTTACCGGGAAATGTCTCCTAGTGTTTCCACCGAGCCATGGTAGCTTGCTACTGCTCCGGAACACTTAGGCTGGCCGGCATGTGTCCTTCTTCGTTCCTGTGTCTGTCCCTTCGGGGAAATGTCACGCGATGAATACCGGAGTCCTGTTAGCCTGCTACAGCCCGGTTCACCGGAGTCCTGCTAGCCCAGTGCTACAGCCTGGATTCACTCGCTGATGACCGACACGTTCGATGCTGGGTCATGGATGCCTGTCCCTGTAAGTCTGTGCCACTTTGGGTTTACGACTAGCCATGTCAGCCCGGGCTCCTTATCATATGGATGCTAGCGACACTATCATATACGTGTGCCAAAAGGCGCAAACGGTCCCGGGCAAAGGTAAGGCGACACCCGTGGGAATACCGTGCGTGAGGCCGCAAAGTGATATGAGGTGTTACATGCTAGATCGATGTGGCATTGAGTCGGGGTCCTGACAGCGTTGGTATCAGAGCTTGACTGCCTGTAGGTTACCAAGCCAAACTGGTCGAAGTTGAGTCTAGAAATTCTTTAGTTATATAAGGGAATTGATTGTGGGATGGAACGTAAGGCTCTTTTTACTCCTTATACCTCATGGCCTTCTGATCTGAGTCATCATCTTCTCTTCTACGGGGATTAAGAACTAGGCTATCTCTTCTTTCTATCAGGATCACGTGTTACTAATCCGTAGACTTATAAGATTGTTGGATTAAGCCTCGTTTCAGTTCCTAGTACTTCTATATGTTAACTGTTGATCTCGAGACCTTGATATTGTGCTTCTGAGTGGTTATGCCACCATTTTTGTGAATGTCTCAAATCTTTTCTGAGCATTTACAGCCGTTATGCTGTCCGAGTCATTCCAGGTTTCTAAATAGTCTGATGCATTTGCAAAATCCTTTCCCTCTGGTTTCGATGTTCCTTTATGCCAGCTCAATCACACTAATTGTTGAGTTGAGGTATTCTATTGCCTTGACATTATGTTGGAGTTACTATTATGACCCTAGGTGTCTCAGGGGATCATCTAGTAGTCTAGCCATGATTTATGTTCCAGTGTGATGACTCTGGACGTCATTATCGAAAGCATCCCGTGATGCCATTTAGTAGTAGGTATTCTATCCCTGGGTTTTGAACCCGAGATTCACCCTACTTGCTTCATGTTGATAGTTTTGCTCGTTCCTTTAGGATATTAGCAACCTTTGCGATAGTCCTTGAAGTCCGTGGTATCTTCTTCTTCCAAATACCATGAACTACTTATGGCAGAAGTTCCTCGTTGAACTGAAATATCACAACAGGATTATTTTTGATGAGTTCTCCATTATATATTGTGGCTCTGCCAGTTCTACCTTTCTGCTTGGGTTATCCGGAAGAAATATGTTGAATTCGTTCGACATGCTAAACCATGCATCCACAACTCAGAAAATCGTATGTTCCTTTGAGTTGTCCCTCTTTAGTTGTCTTCTGACCCCCGTCTATCAATTGATAGTCAAGATTATGTGTGCATTCGTTCATCGATGCCTATTACTCTTGTGGTCCGTCAAGCCATTCCATTCAGAATGACTAGGAGAAAC
This sequence comes from Triticum aestivum, assembly GCF_018294505.1. NCBI lineage: Eukaryota > Viridiplantae > Streptophyta > Magnoliopsida > Poales > Poaceae > Triticum > Triticum aestivum. The sequence goes on along the minus strand of NC_057803.1, from coordinate 391,952,376 downwards.
AAACTCCAGTACCTCTTCCATATCCAGGATTGGGTCAAAGAAGTTGTGCTCCGCAGATCAAATGCCAATCCAGCTTTTGCTCTGTTCTACCTTGGAGTATTACCATCTTTTATATCGGGATTGTTATAGGAATTGCACCCCATCCTATGAACTCTTGGTACAGTGATACTTCTTGCCATCATTGTTCATTCCTCGGTTCCTGTGTTATTGTAACCGGAATGTCGACAAGTGAATCATGATGTGTGAAATCAATACTCCAAGCAACTACGTTGCTTGGTAGTTAAATGGACAATAACGTCATCCTTAGCGAGTTGACTATTGAATCATCACCCTAAGGTTGATTGTGCTACCTAGTCCATTTTCCTGGTGCACTCCTCGATTGATGAGATAGGATTTGCTAAGTCCTCGCTCATTTGATCATATCATCTTGCCCTGAAAAGCAAGATTGTTCTCGAGCTTAGTAACATATCGGTGGTTCGTGATTTCCGAAGATCTTCTCGGAAGTATTACCAGGTTGTCACCTGACCGCTATGTTGAGCTCGTGATCAAGTTGGTTTCTTGTGAACCACCTTCTCTCCAAGAATCGGTGTTAGATATCCCTGAGCTAGTTGGTTAAGCTAGACAACAACTTGGAGAGTTGGAAGATAAAAGCTTGCCTGACTTAGTTCGTCCCAAAAGGATATTCTTGTGTAGTGTGTGTTGAAGAAAGATGATATCTTCATCGATTGGTCCCTGTGATCAGTTGCTGGACCTATTGTCTTATCAATCTTTTGATTTGAGTGTGGGCTATCGTCAAATCAAGTCAGAACCAACGATGTTCGTAATGTTGTCTTATTCGTGGTTGATCCCTCGAGCATACACCATTACATCTTTGGTCTGACCAATGCTATCACCGTGTTCACTTAACTATGGAATTCCTTTTAAAAGGAAACCTAGATGAATTGTTGTTGAGCCCATTGACAACATCCTTATCTCCTCCATGGTCTTGTTGGACAACAAGTTAGTGTTGGAAACTTTTGAAGCATTTTCTTCATGCTAGCTCATGAAGTATTTGTTTGATGAAAGGAGTGACTTCCTCTTATACACGTGCATTTGGTGAAAGTTGCCGCCGTGAATTTGAGGAAGTTAGTTTTGCTTCCTCTGGAATCATCCCAAGTCAGTCATGCATATGTGCGAAGTATTCTATGGTTTGGAGACTTGCAACCTTCATTCCATATGTGTTCCGAGCACACCAAGCCACTGATTGATTTGTTCAAGGAGAAGAAGTTTCTTCTTAAGAGCATGCCTTATGCAAGGACTTCAATATCCTCGATTATGGTTCCCCACCTGAACTCGGTAGTGTTTTGTTGTAAGACTACCATGTGATAATGTTTTGTCTAGGACAACGTGTTCACGTGTTTGTAGCAGAACCAGCTCATGTTTTGGAGCTTACTATCGTAGTTCATCTCCCGAGAATCCCGCAACGTCATCTCGTCGATTTGTGTTGCAAACTTTCATTTTTCTTCCTAGACTCGATGAGTCTGGAATATCCTGACACCAACCAGATCTGAATCTCAGGCAGATATGATGGTTTGGAACATTTCCCAAGAACTATAATATCGGTCCCTCGAAAACCGGTAAAGTGGATGTCGTGGCCAACACATCCAGCCGGAAGACCTGTTATTATAATATCTTGATTGAGGAAGTTGGCCACCTCCCCATAGGGATTTCGTAGGATTTACTCCCTAGTTGCCCCTATGGATTTTGAGATCCCGAAGTCCGACCTTTTTACTTGATGTTCTAGATATCAAACCATATCTATGAATGGTTACGCTAGCACATCAAGGAGAACATTAGAAGCGGAGTGCTAAATGTCTCTCGGTCGATCGCCAAGATTTTGTCTCCTTGGCCTCGCTAGGGTGAAATCTGAGATGATGTTATCTTCCTTTGCATCTGCATCCTCCATCACCATTCATCATGGTAGTAAGTTGTGTTACCGGACCCTTGACACGGATGTTGGTAAAACCTTGATGATTATGGAATTGCTCAAGTTCTTGAGAGCACGCACAAGCGCTACGTGTTATCATCGGCACTAACTGGGTTTGCTCTCAGTTTCCTCGGCAATGATGTGACCTTCTCAAACAGTGAATTCACTCCCTATTGTTGGGTTCTTCCCAAGTTACCAGAATCATTCCCAGCATTTGCATTTTGTTCCTAGCTTGCACCGCCAATGTATCATTCTACCATGGGTCTCTTCCATTCCGGTGATAAGCAAATTCATCCATTACGTTGTCTTCAACAAGGTAATCCACATCATCCAAGTTTGAGTATGCCATTCTACCGACCCCCTCCAAACGATCGCTCGAGAATTGTCTTAGGCTGGTTTAAAGAGTTTCAATGATCTCTGAATCAAAAGTAATTCTTTTTGCCACTTAAGGGGATATCTCTACGAGTCACCTTCCTTAAGGTGTATCGTTATGGTATCTTGGCAACTCAACTCCTCGCTACGTTGACAATCGTTTACCACATTCTTGAGTCTGGAATTGTTGTCTACCTAGTGAACCTTCGTCATCCGTTTCTTTCCACCCCTCTTGATGTGTATCTCGTGTCTCAACCCGAGAGATGGTCCTATGTCTCATTCCGGGAGTTAGTCCTGAGTTGTTCGATCTTCGAGGAGATCGACCCTTCTAGAGTCTCCTCCTTCCCTCCGTGTCATGTTGACAGGATTTCTTAGAGCAAGACTTCAAGACAAAGATGGTGTTCAAATCAACGTTCATTTGAAGTGCACCCTGGATCATGAAGATTATACTAGTTTGCGTTTCCCCTTCATCTTACCCTACGCTTGAATCTCGAGACGAGATTCTTGTTTAGTGGGGGTGAGTTGTCACATCCCTAGTTCTGACAATGCCTAGTGCATGCATTAGAGTGTTACATCATGTTTAAATTTCATTTAAACCTGAGATGGGGATTGACTAAGCCCTAGCACCAAATGAATTCAACTAGGGTCAAAATAAAACCTTTTTCATTGAACTCAAAATGTCCTCTAAAAATGTTCAACATTTCTGGTTTGAGGTGGAAGCATCTACCAAAAATGGTTTATATTTTTGCAGGACATATTTGGTCACTGAATTAAATCATATAGTATTTTCATTTGGGCATTTAAATGCTATTAAATATTTCAAATGCCCAAATAATCATAAACTAAAATGTTTATTGTTGGATATATTCTAAACAGTAGCCATGATTAGTTTTATGATTTTTGAAAGTGTCTGAGTATTTTTAATAAAGCCCTAAATTTACAGAATAATAGAAAACTGAGATAATTAGAAAAAGAGAGAGAGAGAAAGACCCGTACCTGGGCCACTTACCTGTAGCCGGCCCAGTTTTTGCGCGGCCCGTTACTGTGCAGCCCAGCTGCCAGTCATCTTCCTCCCCCTCGCCCCGAAGCAGCTGCGTGCTGGACGCACGCGCGCCGACGCCGGCCACCTCCTGCTTCGCCGTGGCAGCCTCCCCGACTTCCTCGCGACGCCACGGAGACGTCCCCGACCCCCTCTCACTTCTCCCTCGCTCTCTGGACCTCCCTCCCCCTCGCTCCTCTGTTTCCCCTCCCGCGACCGAGCGGAGCTCGCCGTCATCGTCGCCGTACCCATGGCCACCGGCCACCCCTAGCCTCGCCGATGCACCCAGGAGCTCCGCCTCGACCCCCTCTTCCTCCCCACCGATCCACAGCCCTCCGGAAGCCCTGCATCGCCGCCATCGCCGTCGTCTTCTACCTCGGACCCGCCGGCCATCTTCGTCAAATTCGCCGGCTCCGGACCGTCCCCGACCTCGCCGAGCGTCCCCTCGTCATCGCCGTGAGTCACTGACCCTCTCCCCTAACTCAGCATGCTCCCCTCCGTGCCGTAGCGCCATTCCCCACGAGCACCGAAGCCACCGTCCGCCATTGCTGCTGCACGCATAGCCTCCATGCTCCCCTGGCCGCACTGAGCTACTCTTAGTGCTCCCCATGACTAGCAGGTGCTGCCCAGCCTCTCCATTTGCTCACTGATGCACCGTAGCGACGTGCCCGAGCACCACCGAACACCATCGCCGCCAAAGCTCGTCGCCGGCATGAGTTCCGGCGACCCCACGACCTCCCACTTGGTCCTCTGGATGCGCGAGAGCAAGGGCCATCCCTTGGTGCCCTCAGCGCGACCAGCCGCGGGCCGTAGCACCGTCCCGAGCAACTCCGGCGAGGTCTCGCCGTCGCCGTGGTCGCCGGCGTCACTCGCCGACGTGGCCACTTAATTAGGGCGTAAACACCCCGCTAATCACCCACTAGAGCCACTGCCAAGTGGGCCCCCGTGCCTAATTAATTAGTTTAACCTCTCTGTTAAATTAGCACTAACCTCAGAGGGCCCCGCCTGTCACCGTTGACTTTGCCATGTCAGCATTGACCGGACCCACCAGTCAGCCTCTGTCCCTACCTGTTACACTGACGTGCGGGTCCCAGCCGTCAGGTTTGACCTGGACCAGCCACGTTGACCTGCTGACGTCACTAATACGTCATGCTGACGCAGTATTTGTTTCTGGATATTAAAATAAATCAAAAATGATTTATTAATTCCAGAAAATGCCTAAAACTTCAATAAATCATAGAAAATTAACCGTAACTCCAAATTAAATAATTTATATATGAAAAATTATTAGAAAAATTCAAGGAATCCATCTATACCATTTTCATGCATGTTAGAACAACTTATAGGTGCTGTTTAGCACAAATCAATTAAATGGCATTTGAATAATCACATATGGAGTTTAAATTTGAATCTTGTATTCAAACCAACTTCATTTAATCTGTTGCTAGTTGCATTAGCTCAAAACACATTCATTTTGCCATGTCATGATCATGCATCATATTGTGCATTGCATTGATTGTGTTCCCTTCTATGTTGCCGGTAATTGTCCCCTCTCGATAGACGTGATACCGATGATGTGATCGTTGACACTGATGAAGACTCAATGTTATCTTCAGAAGTGCCAGGCAAGCAAAACCCCCTTGTTCATTCCGATAAAATCCCACTCTCTCGCTCCTGCTCTCTTTTACTGCATTAGGACAACATCGATTCATCTGTTACTTGCTGCGGTAGCTAAACCCCTTTATCCTCTGCATGACCTGTCATTCCACAGTAATTAGATGAAACCCACTAGCATGAGTAGGAGTTGTTTGAGCCCTGTTGTGCCAACTCATTCATGTTTGTTTGTCATGCCCGCTACTGCTTAGAGTTGAGTCAGGTCTGATTCATCGGGGATGAATCAGAGGCGTGTGAACATGTCCTACTGTGTGTGAGCTAAGTGTGTGAACACGATTTGGTAAAGGTAGCGGTGAGAGGCCATGTAGGAGTACATGGTGGGTTGTCTCATTGCAGCCGTCCTCAGGAACTGAGTTCTGTGTTTGTGATCCATGATTCAGCTACTACCACGCATTGGGCCCGAAACCAATGGACCCTCTCGGCTTCTTGATCACCCTTGTCCTCTGTCCAGGAGTTGCAAGTAGTTTCTGGTGTTTGTAGTATGCTGGAGGCCGTGCGCAGCGCTGACCGTAGGGGTGGGCTGTGATGCGGTAGGCATGTGGCCGGGTAAACCGGGCGCCCGTTTGGTGTCACGGAACCCTGTACACATCGTTTGGGGCTGTGAGCGAAACTCCGGCCGGATCTCCTCATGGATGGAACCCGAATAGGCGATAAACCTGGACTAGAGACTTGAGTGTTTAGGCAGGCCGTGGCCGACACCCACGTTGGGCTTCCGCTTGAAGGTTGCCGAGTACATGTCGTGTAAACGGCGGTAAGTGGTGAGAGCGTGTGTGAAGAAGTACACCCCTGCAGGGTTAACATCATCTATTCGAATAGCCGTGTCCGCGGAAAAGGACTTCTGGGTTGCTTATATCAGTTCATAGACAAGTGAAAGTGGATACTTTAAAATGCGCAAGATAAGCGTGAGTGCTATGGATGGCGTTCTCGTAGGGAAACGGGAGCGGTTCCATAGTGGTGTATTGATATGGTGAATATGTGGACTCGTGTGCGCCACCTCAAAAGAGTTACTTGCAGTCGTAGTTCAGGATAGCCACCGAGTCAAAGCTGGCTTGCTGCAGTTAAACCCCACCACCCCTTTGTTGATAATGATGCATATGTAGTTAGATCTGATGTAAGTCTTGATGGGTACATTTGTACTCACGTTTGCCCATTTTATGTTTTGCAGAGGGACTTCGGTCTCACTAGTAGTTTCGCGTGGACTTCGACGTTTAGCTTGATACCTCAGCTACGATCTTGTGCCCTCGGCAGGATCTGATCGATAGTCAGGCTTCTCAGCCTTTTTCATTTATAGATGTCTGTACCCAGACATGATAGCTTCCGTTCGTGCTTTGACTTGTATGCTCTGATTGTTGGGTCGTGAGACCCATGTTTGTAATATCTCGCTCCTCGGAGCCTATTGATTAAAATACTTGAGTTGTAGAGTCATGTTGTGATGCCATGTTGTATTTGCACATATCGAGCATATTGTGTGTATGTTATTGAAATGCTTGGTATGTGTGGGATCTGACAACCTAGTTGTTTATCCTTGGTAGCCTCTCTTACCGGGAAATGTCTCCTAGTGCTTCCACCGAGCCATGGTAGCTTGCTACTGCTCCGGGACACTTAGGCTGGCCGGCATGTGTCCTTCTTCGTTCCTGTGTCTGTCCCTTCGGGGAAATGTCACGCGATGAATACCGGAGACCTGTTAGCCCGCTACAGCCCGGTTCACCGGAGTCCTGCTAGCCCAGTGCTACAGCCTGGATTCACTCGCTGATGACCGACACGTTCGATGTTGGGTCATGGATGCATGTCCCTGTAAGTCTGTGCCACTTTGGGTTTACGACTAGCCATGTCAGCCCGGGCTCCTTATCATATGGATGCTAGCGACACTGTCATATACGTGTGCCAAAAGGCACAAACGGTCCCGGGCAAAGGTAATGCGACACCCGTGGGAATACCGTGCGTGAGGCCGCAAAGTGATATGAGGTGTTACATGCTAGATCGATGTGGCATTGAGTCGGGGTTCTGATAGTAGCCGACCCGGGTTTGACCACGGGTGGGCCCTGGTTGACTCCCCTGAGTCAATGACAGGTGGGGCCCAGCCCTGTTAATTAAACAGGTTTAGTTTTAATTAAACTTAATTAATCTAATCACACTGACACGCGGGACCCACTGTCAGGTTTGACCCGGACATGTCCCGTTGACCTGCTGACGTCACACTGACGTCAGGCTGACGCAATAATTGATTTTCTGGAATTAATCTAATATAGGAAATTCCAGAATATAGTTTAAACTTTAAAAAATTCATAACTTTTATTCTGTAACTCCAAATCAGACAAATTATATATGAAAAATGATCAGAAAAATCCAATCTATCCATATGTACTATTTTCATGCATGATTAAACAAGTTAACCTGATGTTTAATACAGAACAAGGAAAAACATTTTGACGGGCCATGTTTGAGTTTGAAATTTGAATCTTTGATTCAAATTGGTTCAAACCCTTCTGGTCTTTAGTTGCATTAGCCCAACACACTCATATTGCTATGTTTCATGCATGCATCATATTGTTGCACATTGTTTGGTGATGGTTGTGTATCAGTGTTCTTTGCGGCAGGTTCTGCCTCCGAGGAGTACCGTGATTACCCTAACGAAGAACCGTATCAGTGCATCGAACCATCAGGCAAGCAACCAACCATTTGATCATATCGATACAATCCCATGTTCTCGCTCCTGCTCTCTTTTACTGCAATAAGACAACGCGTTTCAAACTGCTGTGTGCTACGGTAGTTGAACCCACTTCCTCTGCATGACCTGTCATTGCCACAGTAACTAGATGAAACCCACTAGCATGTGTAGGAGTTGATTGAGCCATATGTATGTGTTGTTCCTACCTTGCTATGCCTGCTATGCTTAGAGTCGTGTCAGGTCTGGTTCATCTGGGTGATGGGCTAGAGTGAAATGATTATGTCGGTAATGAGAGTGGTGTGGTGAACATGACTTGGTAAAGGTATCGATGAGAGGCCATGTAGGAGTACATGGTGGGTTGTTTCATTGAAGCCGACCTTAAGCACTGAGATCTGTATGTGTGATTTAAGAATCATCTACTACCATGCATTGGGCCCGAAACCAATGGACCCTCTCGGCTTCTTATTCACCCTAGTTCTCCGTCCAGGAGTTGCAAGTAGTTTCTGGTGTTTGTAGCCTACTGGAGGCCGTGGACAGCGCTGACCGTAGGGGTGGGCTGTGATGCGGTAGGTACGTGGCCGGGTGTACCGAATACCCGTTAGGTATCTTGGGAACCCTATTCACATCGTTCGGGGCCGTATGGGAAACCTCGGCCGGACTCCTACGGATGGAACCTGGATAGGCGATAAACCTGGACTGGAGGCTTAGGTGATTAGGTAGGTCGTGGCCGACACCCACGTTGGGCTTCCGCTTGAAGGTTGCCGAGAACATGTCGTGTAAACGACGGTAAGTGGTGAGAGCGTGTATGAAGAAGTACACCCCTGCAGGGTTATCATGATCTATTCGAATAGCCGCGTCCGCGGTAAAGGACTACTTGGTTGCCTATACAGTTCATAGACAAGTAAATGGAAACTACTAAAAGCCTCAAGATAAGTGTGAGTGCCGAGGATGGCTCTTCCGTAGGAAGACGAAGGTGGATCCTCGGTAGTGTATTGAATTGGTGAGTAGTGGACTCGTGTACGCAAAACCATTTCAAGTTGGAGTCTCGTAGGTTAGCCTAGCCAAGAGTCAAAGCTGGCTTGCTGCAACAACTCCACCAACCCTTCTTGATAATATGCATGTATGTAGGATCTGATATAAGTCTTGCTGAGTACCTCTGTACTCATGTTGCTATAATTTACATTTTTACAGAAGACGCTGCAACCCCTTCTGATGGGTTCTACGTAGACGTTGACATCAATGAGTAGGCTAAGGCCCAGGTGGTGATCCTGAGCTTGTGAAGGACCACGTAGTATAGCTAGGCTTTCCAAGCCTCTTTTATTTTTCTAGTTGTCTGTACTCAGACAAGTTACTTCCGCTGCTGGTTTGTATGACTGTATGACTTGAATGCTGGGTCGTGTGACCCGTACCTTTGTGTATGTTATGTATGGCTCTCTGAGCCTTAAATAAAGTACTTGTGTCATAGAGTCATGTTGTGATGCCTTGTTGTATTTGTACATATCGAGCATATTGTGTGTATGATTGAAATGCTTGGTATGTGTGGGATCTGACTATCTAGTTGTTTATCCTTAGTAGCCTCTCTTACCGGGAAATGTCTCCTAGTGTTACCACTGAGCCATGGTAGCTTGCTACTGCTCTGGAACACTTAGGCTGGCCGGCATGTGTCCTTCTTCGTTCCTGTGTCTGTCCCTTCAGGGAAATGTCACGCATTGAGTACCGGAGTCCTGTTAGCCCGCTACAGCCTGGTTTACCGGAGTCCTGCTAGCCCGGACCCACTTTCTGATGACCGACACGTTCGTTGCTGGGTCATGGATGCCTGTCCCTGTAAGTCTGTGCCACTTTGGGTTTACAACTAGTCATGTCAGCCCGGGCTCCTTAACATATGGATGCTAGCGACACTATCATATACATGAGCCAAAAGGCGCAAACGGTCCCGGGCAAAGGTAAGGCGACACCCGTGGGGATACCGTGCGTGAGGCCGCAAAGTGATATGAGGTGTTACAGGCTAGATCGATGTGTCATCGAGTCGGGGTCCTGACAGTAATGAACTCCTTGCTCTTGTGCTTCAAATGATAGTCTCCCGAACACTCAACTCTCTCTCATAGGATTTGGATTTGTTGGAAGAAGATTTGAGTGGAAAGCAACTTGGGAAGGCTAGAGATCAAGATTCATATGGTAGGAATGGAATGTCTTGGTCTCAACACATGAGTAGGTGGTTCTCTCTCAGAACATATGAGTTGGAATGGTGTATGTGTTCTGATTGCTCTCCCTCCGAATGAAGAGGAGGTGGAGGGGTATATATAGCCTCCACACAAAATCCAACCGTTACACACAGTTTTCCAATCTCGGTGGGACCGAATCAACAAACTCGGTCGGACCGAAAATGTAAACCTAGTGACCGTTAGAGATTTTCGGTGGGACTGACATGCAACTCGGTAGGACCGATATGGTTCGGGTTTGGGCATAACGTAATATCGGTGAGACCGATTACACAAACTCGGTGAGACCGAATTTGATAATTAGCTAACCAGAGAGTTGGTCAGGCAAACTCGGTGGGACCGATTTGCTCTTTCGGTGAGACCGAGTGGAACTCGGTGAGACCGAAAAGTTACAAAGGGGAAACACTGAGTTTACATTGCAATCTCAGTGGGAACGATTCGCTCTTTCGGTGAGACCGAAAAGTTACGAAAGGGAAACAGAGAGTTTGCAATCCCATCTCAGTGAGACCGAGATCCTTATCGGTAGAACCAAATTGCTAGGGTTTGGCAGTGGCTAATGACAAGTGAAACTCGTTGGCGCCGGATAGGAAGAATCGGTAGGACCGAGTTTGGCTTAGGGTTTAGGTCATATGTGGATATGGGAAAGTAGTTGAGGGTTTTGGTGCATATCACTAAGCACATGAAGCAAGAGGCTCATTAAGCAACACCTCATCCCTCCTTGATAGTATTGGCTTTTCCTATGGACTCAATGTGATCTTGGATCACTAAAATATAAAATGAAGAGTCTTGAGCTTTTGAGCTTGAGCCAATCCTTTGTCCTTAGCATTTTGAGGGTTCCACTTTCACATCCATGCCATGCCAATCATTGAGCTTTCCTGAAATAATCATCTTGGAATAGCATTAGCTCAATGAGCTATATGTTGTTATGAATTACCAAAACCACCTAGGGATAGTTGCACTTTCAAACCGTAACCGGGAACTCCCCGAAATTTTCCTTGCCCTTTCTTCTACCATGAGTTTTTCCATCATGGACGGCCCAAAGAATGTCATGCAGCTGTGTCTCCGGCCCGCCCAAGACAAAAGGCTCAATTTCTGTCATGATTTTTTGTCATAGAAGTAGGAGCCCACCACATCTATGATCATACCGGGTTTTGTCACTATTATCATCATAGAAGTGTCATATGTATGACAGAAAAAAATTCGTTCGGCCCAAAATGTCACGGATGTGTCTTTTTTTGTAGTGATATCATCTACGCATAGACCTCGCTCGAATGCCACTGTTGGGGAACGTAGCAGGCAATTTCAAAAATTTCCTACGCTCACGCAAGATCTATCTTCGAGATGCACCGCAATGAGAGGGGGAGAGTGTGTCCAGGTACCCTTGTAGACTGAAAGTGGAAGCATTTGACAACACAGTTGATGTAGTCGAACTTCTTCTCATTCCGACCGATCAAGCACCGAATGTACGGCACCTCCGAGTTCTGCACATGTTCAGTACGATGACATCCCTTGAACTCTAGATCCAGCAAAGTGTTGAGGGATAGCTTCGTTAGCACGACAGCGTGGTGATGGTGATGGTGAAGTGATCTGCGCAGGGCTTCTCCTAAGCACTACGACAATATGACCAGAGGCATAAACTATGGAAGGGGGCGCCGCACATGGCTAACAATCATTGTTGTGTGTTCTAGCGGTGCCCCCCTCATATATATAGGTTGGAGGAGAGGAGAGGCAGCCAAGGGGGCGCCCCAAGTAGGGGGAATCCTACTTGGGCGCCTCCCAATTCGGCCTCCCCCCTTCCCTATCCATCAAGAGGGGGAAGGAAGGAGGAGGGAGGAGGGAAGGAAGGGGGAGGCCGAATCCCTCCCCTTCCTTTCTCCCTTCTCCTCTTTCCTTCCCCCTTATTTTGGCCTACATGGGGCACACCAGCTCCTTAGGGGCTGGTCTATCCCCCTCTTGGCCCATTAAGGCCCATGTAGTTGCCGGGGGGATGCCCGGAACCCCTTCTGGTGACCCGATATGTACTCGGTACCCCCGGAACACTTTCCGTGTCCGAATATCATCGTCCAATATATGAATCTTTACCTCTTGACCATTTCGATACTCCTCGTCATGTCCGTGATCTCATGCGTGACTCCAAACAACATTCAGTCACCAAATCACATAACTCATATAATACAAAATCGTCATCGAACGTTAAACGTGCGTACCCTACGGGTTCGAGAACTATGTAGACATGACCGAGACACCTCTCCGGTCAATAAACAATAGCGGAACCTGGATGCTCATATTGGTTCCCACATATTATGCGAAGACCTTTATCGGTCGTATCGCAATGACAACATATGTTATTCCCTTTGTCATCAGTATGTTACTTGCCCGAGATTCGATCATCGATATCTTCATACCTAGTTCAATCTCGTTACCGGCAACTCTCTTTACTCATTCCATAATGCGTCATCCCGCAACAAACTCATTAGTCACATTGCTTGCAAGGCTTACTATGATGTGCATTACCAAGAGGGCCCAGACATACCTCTCCGATACTCAGAGTGAAAAATCCTAATCTCGATCTATGCCAACCCAACAAATACCTTCGGAAATACCTATAGAGCTTCTTTATAATCACCCAGTTATGTTGTAACGTTTTATAGAACACAAGGTATTCCTCCGTTATCCAGGAGTCGCATAATCTCATAGTCAAAGGAATATGTATATGTCATGAAGAAAGCAATAGCAATAAAACTTAACGATCATTATGCTAAGATAACGGATGGATCTTTTCAATCACATCATTCTCCTAATGATGTGATCTCGTTCATCAAATGACAACACATGTCTATGGCTAGGAAACTTAACCATCTTTGATTGACGAGCTAGTCTAGTAGGTGGTTACTAGGGACACTGTGTTTTGTCTATGTATCCACACATGTATCAAGTTTCCGGTTAATACAATTCTAGCATGAATAATAAACATTTATCATGATATAAGGAAATATAAAATAACAACTTTATTATTGCCTCTAGGGCATATTTCCTTCACTTACTACTACGTGAAGATCACTGATGACCATGAGTAGTTAGGAGGCTCCCAGGCAGGAGGCCTTGCCTTTTCGATAGTTGATACTTGTGTGCTAGCCTTCTTAAGGCAAACTTGTTTAACTCATGTCTGTACTTAGATAATGTTGCTTCCGTTGACTCTTGTGTATTCGACCTGCTATATTCGAGCCCTTGAGGGCCCTGGCTTGTAATATAAAGCTTGTATTATTTTAATTGTGTCTAGAGTTGTGTTGTGATATCTTCCCGTGAGTCCCTGATCTTGATCGTACACATTTGTGTGTATGATTAGTGTACGATTAAATCGGGGGCGTGACAATGGCGTAGTCTTGAGTGAACATGGCAAGAAGCTCATCGATGACATGCATTTGCACCGTGGGCAGGCACACGTGGTCCTTCGCGCACCATTCGCCGCACTTGAAATAAAGGCCCTTCGTGTGGTGAAACTGACGGAGGGTCACGACCTTGCTCTTTTCGGTGGTGGCGCGTGCGACGTCGGTGCTGCACCGGTCCTTCGAGACCACTATTGGTGTAGTAGGTCGACCGAAGAAACATGGCATGGTCGCGTGCGGATAATTACCTTGGTTACGGTTGGTGGTGGTGCGTCCGTACGAGAGCTCGCCGCCGGCCACTGCATTGCACAAGCACCACCTCTCGAATGTATAGTCGCAGGCCCTCCACAAAATGATTCAGGAAAAAATACGGAAGCGTTAGCTCTGAATAAGAGATCAAATGATTCATTAATGACTTGAAATGCTCGATGAAATCAGCGGCGGTGGTGGTCTGCCTGACAGCATAGAATTCATGGATGAGCATCTAGTGTTTGTCTCTGCCGAATCGAGTACAGAGAAGGGACATAAATGTGTCCCAGTCCAGCCCGATCATTTTCTTCTGAACTGATTGGAGCCAGATGCCCACAGGGCCAGAGAAGTTTAGAATGGCCATGGGGACGCGGTAAGAACCATGAACAGGAAACATCTGGAAGTACTACGGTAACGCCCTATATGCGACTATACTCCACACGTGTCGAGGCACGACTTGGGGCATAAGCGCATATTAGTATGGTCGCAAGAGTGGTTGCATCTTTGGTCATCTCATGTAGATAGAATATGAGCTTTGTCTTACAATCGCCACAATGTCACACAAATATCATCAAATTATACAATCATTCAAGATGAACACAGAGTCCGGCTACGGACGAAATCAAACGAATAAAAGACAACCACCCAAGCTAAGTCCCGATCAACCCTACTTGGCACCGCTATTGATCATTCGGAAAGGAAACATAGTAACGGCCACGGTACTTGTCGAACTCCCACTTGAGATCATTGGCATCACCTGCATTAGACTCGTTAGTACCTGCAACTGTGTTTGTAGTATCTGGTGAGCCACGAGGACTCAGCAATCTCAAAACCCGCGATAACAAGACTATTTAAGCTCACAGGAAATGTATGGGTTTATGGTGGAGTTGCAGCAAGCGCTAAGAAAGTATGGTGCCTAACTTAGGGTACAAGAGTAAGATGAGAAACTACGCAATGGTCTCAAACTAGTAATGATCAAGAAGTGATCCTGAACTACTTACGTTCAAACATAACCCAACCATGTTCACTTCCCGAACCTCGTCGAAAAGAGACCATCACGGTTACACACGCGGTTGGCGCATTTGAATTAAGTCAAGTGTCACGTTCTCTACAACCGGATATTAAAAACTCCCATCTGCGACATAACCGCGGGCACGGCTCTCGAAAGTTTATAACCTACGGGGTGTCCCAACTTAACCCACGACAAGTTCACGATCCACGGAGATAATCCTCCATCGTGGGACACTTCGATTAGACTCGGAATCCCAGTGCACAAGACATTTCGACAATGGTAAAACAAAACCAGCAAGACCGCCCGATGTGCCGACAAATCCCGATAGGAGTCGCACATATCTCGTTCTCAGGGCACACCGGATGGGACAAGCTACGAGTAGAACCATCCCTCGAGTTTCCCCGAGGTGGCCCGCAGGCTGCCCGGTTTGGACCAACACTCAGAGGTGCACTATCCCGAGGGTTTGATTAAGAATCCTCGGGTTAATTACTCCTGATGCAAATTTTAGCTGTTATTAGGCAAATGGTGAAACTAAATTTGGGCCTTGCTGGAAGAGTTTTATTTAAAGCGAACTGTCAAGAGGGGCCCATAAACCCTCACTGTGTTAGGGACGCAAAATCAAGGAACATAACACCAGTATGACGGAAACTAGGGCAGCAAGGGTGGAAAAAACACCGAGCAAAAGGTCAAGCCTTGCACCCTTTACCAAGTATATATATGCATTAATTAAATAAGAGATATTGTGATATCCCAACATATCCATGTTCCAACATGGAACAACCTGCACTGCACCTGCAACTAGCAATGCTATAAGAGAGGCAAAGCAAAAGCAGTAACATAGCCAAACAAAAGTTTGCAAGGAAGGTGGGTTACAGGCTTGACATGGCAATATGGGAGGCGTGATAAACAAGTGGTAGGTAGTGATACATCTCCAACGTATCTATAATTTTTGATTGCTCCATGCTATTATCTTATCTGTTTTGGATGTTTAATGGGCTTTAATATACCTTTTTATATAATTTTTGGGACTAACCTACTAACCAAGGCCCAGTGCAAATTGCTGTTTTTTTTGTCTATTTTAGTGTTCCGCAGAAAAGGAATATCAAACGGAATCCAAACGGAATGAAACGTGATCCAGGGTACTTGGAGTGGACATCAAGAAAGAAGCGAGGAGACCATGAGGCAGGAGGGCGCGCCCAGGGGGTAGGCGCGCCCTCCAACCTGGTGGGCCCCTCGCAGCTCCACTAATGTACTTCTTCCTCCTATATATACCCATATACCCCGAAAACATCCAGGAGCACCACGAAACCCTATTTCCACTGCCGCAACCTTCTGTACCCGTGAGATCCCATCTTGGGGCCTTTTCCGGCGCTCTGCCGGAGGGGGAATCGATCACGGAGGGCTTCTACATCAACACCATAGCCTCTCCGATGATGTGTGAGTAGTTTACCATAGACCTTCGGGTCCATAGTTATTAGCTAGATGGCTTCTTCTCTCTCTTTGGATCTCAATACAAAGTTCTCCTCGATTCTCTTGGAGATCTATTCGATGTAATTCTTTTTGCGGTGTGTTTGTCGAGATCCGATGAATTGTGGGTTTATGATCAAGATTATCTATGAACAATATTTGATTCTTCTCTGAATTCTTTATGCATGATTTAAATATCTTTGCAAGTCTCTTCGAATTATCAGTTTGGTTTGGCCTACTAGATTGATCTTTCTTGCAATGGGAGAAGTGCTTAGCTTTGGGTTCAATCTTGCGGTGTTCTTTCCCAGTGACAGCGGGGGCAGCAAGGCACGTATTGTATTGTTGCCATCGAGATTAAAAAGATGGGGTTTATGTCATATTGCTTGAGTTTATCCCTCTACATCATGTCATCTTGCCCAATGCGATACTTTGTTCTTATGAACTTAATACTCTAGATGCAGAATTGTTTTGGTCTACTTGTCGCGGACATGATGCCTATATACATGATCATGCCTAGATATTCTCATAATTATTCGCTTTTCTATCAATTGCTCGACAGTAATTTGTTCACCCATTGTAGAATTTTCTATCTTGAGAGAAGCCACTAGTGAAACCTATGGCTCCAGGGTCTATCTTCCATCATATTATTTTCATATCTATTTTCTATTTCTATCATAGTTTATTTTGCAATCTTTCTTTCCAATCTATATCATAAAAATATTAAAAATAGTTATCTTATTATCTCTATCAGATCTCACTGTCATAAGTGACCCTGAAGGGATTGACAACCCCTTTATCGTGTTGGTTGCGAGGTTCTTGTTTGTTTGTGCAGGTACTAGGCGACTTGCGTGTTACCTCCTACTGGATTTATACCTTGGTTCTCAAGAACTGAGGGAAATACTTACGCTACTTTGCTGCATCACCCATTATGGCAACGACTACGATGATCGTTATGCGTCAGGAGAAGGGAGAGGGGGAGCAGGTATACCTAGCTCACCCTAGGACACAGCTATGGCGTCGGAGACGAACCGGCAGCGACGCTGATGAGCTCTGAACCCGACGCGGTTCCTGACAGACGAAGAAGGAAGCAGAGGAGGACGCCAGGCGCGGGACATGGCGACTCCTTAGGAGACGCAGAGGAAGCAGCGGGTGAAGGGGACGTCGACGAACTTTCCGGACATGGACGGCGAGGAAGAAGACGAAGTAGTTCACGGGTATGACATGGCTGGTCCTCCGGTGCGCTCGGGACGCGTTGGGGCGACGAATCAGGTGGTTAATCTCACCTTGCGTCTGAGAAAGCGGACGAGGGAAACCCTAATAGAGGGCTAGGAGAAGGAGGAGGAACCTTATAGGGGCTAGGGCGAGCGAGGCGAGGTCGCGTGCACTCGGCACGGGGTCTCCATGGCACCGACGAGAGCTGGACGAAATGGTGGGTGTGGGAGTGCGCGGTGCCGCCTTGGCCACATGTCGGCGGTGTAACATCCCAAATTTTCAATTTGGAATGTTATACATAGGTCATTCATGCATAGCATATTTTATTGCATTCCGTTTTGCGATACTCGAAAATCCTAAGCAACTCAAGGACCCCAGGAGGGAGTTGGGGATTTCACGTTCTTCATATTTGAATTTTATCAATTATTGAGGCAAGGATCATTTTTGTTTTAATAATTTTTCTCTCCAAAAATATTTCATATTAAAATATATGAGAGGAGATAATATGACTTCTCCAAAAACAAGTGAAATATTGGAGGAAAAATATTAAAATCAAATGAATGAATTTTATTTGGATTTTATTGCAATTTTATTTGAATTAGGAAAAATGTGTGTTCTTCAAAATTGCATTAGAGGCCCAAATAAATGTTAACTTTGTCCAGAATATTATTAGAGGACTGTGAAAATTTATTTCAGTATTTTTGGAGTTTGTTTAGTATTTCTTTTATCTTTTTCCACGTCAGGTTTTAAAAAAAAGACCACCGACCTAACGGGTCGTGCCCGACTAGGACACCGCCCGGCCGGCTTTTTAAGGCGAGACTCGAGGCCCGCCGCGCCGCCGCCCGCCGCCGTTAGAGACCCTGCTGCCAGAGCCACTGCCTGCCACTGCCGATCCCGCCGAGGCCAAGGTAGCCGTCGCCACCATCCGGTTTTCTCGGGAAAACCGTTTGTTTTTTAGAACACCCTAGATCTAGTTTTTTTAAATAGATCGGTTCGTTTGGTTTTCCGTCGATTCATTTATCTAGCACACGTCCGTCCATACGTTCATTATAACGAACGTTGTTCATCGGTTAGCCACAGACAGCGAACGTTCATTCATTAGCCTCTTTGTCAGATTTTCTTTTTCCAGGGTTTTTTCGCGATTATTTCCGATCGTGATTTCTACACTAATGTTCGATCTAGTATATCTTTTCGCTCGTTTATCCAAATCAGGTGAAACAAGCGCCTAGATCTTCGTCTCGGAGCCCTCTTTCTATTTAACTAACTTGAACAAGATTTTGGTACTGTAAAATTGGCTTTAGTCCTGATTAGTAATCGGATCTTGTTTCTTTCGTAGTTTGTGTTTCGTTGCTCTGTTTGATTTGATTCTTTTTGCAAACCAGAGTTCTTCAGTTGAAATTTCTGGTTAGATCTTCTTATTCTAGTTTTCACCTTTCATCTTTTCTTTATTGGTTATGTATGTTATTGTTTGTTTGCAATAGGACACCCGGAGTGTGAAGCGTGCTACTACGAGTCACTAGGTTTTGCAGATCGTTAGCAAGGCAAGTAACACATTGATCATACTCTTTCATACCAAGTTTTTATGCATTAGTTATAATCCTCAAACACTGCATGATTAGGATGTGATTAACATGTGGGTATTGGGAAGTAGTTGATGAGGTAGAACCTATTACCTGTTTCAATATCAAACACCTTGGAGTTACTTCTACGTTATGCTTATACTGTTATGCTATGCTCGTAGACGTTGTTTGATTTGAGTGATCCATGATAGATGTGAGAGTTATTATTGATGGTTAAATTCAAAGGTGGCAACTTTAATACACATTTAGGTGGATTGTTGGTTTTCGGCACCTGGGGTTATACCAGTGTTGTCCTAGGAGATCCCGGGGTTATACCGTGTGATCCTCCTATGGTCCGCCACCCAGGCTCAAAGGGATCATAAGATTGTTCATGATAGAACCTTCCGTGTGCAGCCACAAGCAATTATGGGCTCTAGCATAGTTGAGTAGGTCGCACGACCTCTTCCAGTGGTAGGCAAGCAGATGTAGGGGATGTAGGTTGGTATTGTCTACCCGGGGTTAGAGGTAATGCTTCTGAAAGACTGTGTCTCGGTCATCCGTTTCTCAAACACCATGTAGTGCGAGAAATCCAACGGAGGAGATCGAGTCTTGTGGGGAAAAGTGCACAAGCCTTTGCAGAGTGTACAAACTAATCATGGTTAGCCGTGTCCCTGGTTATGGACAACTTGAGTATCTGGTTCTGGGATTATCATATGGATCTCATCTCTCTAAATTAATTTGTTGGGTTGATAATTACTTTTAATTGGGATTGAGATGGGGTACCATTCTCAATGTTTCAACCACCATGATAGTTAAATAAAGTATATTCCCTAGTTGTAGGGAAAATTTGGCTTTTCACAAAAACATTATAACCATAGAGCCTCCATCAGCCAAATATGTATGTAGTGATAGCATTTACCTGTTCATTTCTCTATTGTGTTATATTGCCAGCATATTCCATGTGCTGACCCATTTTCGGGCTGCAACATATCATGTGGCAGATTTTTCAAACAAGGAGTAAGATGCGATAGGTCATTTGTCATGCACTCAGCTATGCCGTTGGAGTTGATGGACTCACTTTATCTTCCAAGTCTTCCATTGTTATCTTATTTAGAAGACCTTAAGCCATATTTATTGCAATAAGTTCTCTTTTGAGACATTCGATGTAATAAGTGTGTGATTGCTACTCTGTTATAAATCTTTGTGCGTCAGCGTTACCGATCCAAGGATGACACTGAACACAGAGACTTGACTGTCTGAGGTCAGGTCGCTACAAGAAGGTATCAGAGCACACGCTGAATGTAGGACACGGCCACTAAGATGAGCCATAGGACACTCTTCTCTACTCATTTCTGACTCCTCTCCATTTTCTATTCTTTAGGATGGCGGACTCGAGGAACAAGTTTACACAGCCGGATGAAGACACCCCGTTTGGACGACATTTCAAGGAAGTCACTAGGTACCTGAACATCAGAATACCAAGCTTCACCGGGACTCACACTGCCACTTTGCCAGAAGAGGAGCATTGGTTGATTAGAGTTCAAATTCCAGGAAGGACGTTCATACCAGTCACTAAACCCATAGAGTTTTCCTTTGACACACCAACCTGGAGTCTAGGTAAGAGCATGGTAGCCCACATCACCACAGGACGCATCGGCGAAGTTTACCATAAGGAGCTTAAGGACACTATCTACCAGATATGTGGGCGCGGAGATGAGCAATGGGAGATGATCAACACCAGGAGGGACAGGTCCATAGCAGCATTGATCCAGGAGTTAAACCATCATATTTATCGCCAGGAGAACCAGATGTGTGCAAGCATGATAGATTTGAACAAGGCGATGACCAGGATCACAGAGCTAGAAGAGGAGCTTAAGTCTACATGCGATGGATATGAGGAGGAAATGATGATACTTGTGGAGAAGAATGATGACATGACAAGGAAGCTAGGAGTTTTCATGGGAGACCTCGCGCCAGGAGGAGAAGATGACGAACCCAAGGAAATTCGTTATGAAGACTACATCATCATCAATGACACCGACTCCGCCCCCGACGATAGTGATGATGATTATGAAGACGAAACTAGAGCGGATATCATGGAGTCTTCCACCGATCAAAATTTCTAGTAGACCACCATATCATTAGTAGTGTTTCCCCATGTATATAGAATAGTCCGAGCACTGTAACGATAGTTAGGTTGATTTTATGCCCTTGCTTGACGGATTGAGTGATATGATATGATTGTGTTTGTCTCATGTGCATATAGGTAGTGCTTTCTCCTTAGACCTCATTCTATTCTAATCTGTCCCATCTAAAACCCATCAGATGCCTCCGAGACGTGACCTCGGTTTTGCTTTCCCACCGGAGCTCACTCAGTTGATCCAGCAGAAGAATACACTGATGCACTTGCTAGTTCAGAATTAGGGCAACAACAACAACAACAACAACAACAACAACAACAACCCACCGCCACCACCTCCAGTTGACAACTTAGCCCGCTTTCTGAGGTTACAGCCGCTGGTGTTTTCTAGTCGCACCGAGCCCATAGTTGCGGATGATTGGCTACATAGGATTGGAAGGGAGTTAACCACTGCCGGTTCCACAGATGCTGAGAAGGTTTGTTTTGCCGCACACCAATTGGATGGACCCGCAGCCTCATGGTGGGAGAATTACACAGCCACTTTTCCCATAGCCAATGTTACTTGGGAGCAGTTTTAGCAAGCATTCCACACCGCCCATGTCTCAACTGGAGCTATGAGAGTGAAGAAGCGTGAGTTTCGCAACTTGCGCCAGGGAAATCATATTGTGGCCCAATACGTAGATGAGTTTAGTAAGCTATCTCGTTATGCCCCTGATGATGTGGCCACAGATGGCGCGAAGAAAGAGAAGTTTATGGAAGGGCTTAATGATGAGATGAGCAAGCAGTTGATGGTGGCAACATTTAACAACTACTAGGAGCTGGTAGACAAGGCTCTTATGATTGAAGGGTACAATTCTGGAGCTCAACAGAAGCCTCGTTTCACCCCGAACTCGGGAGGATTGACCTATAACCATGGAGGCCACACTCACAATGGAGGTAGTTCGCATAACCATAGCAGCCCCAATAATGGAAACGGGAATGGAGCAGGCAGTACTAGAACCGCTCTAACCTAGCCACACCCGCCAAGAAGGATCAAAGTCACATTACCTATTTCAAGTGCGAGAACACTGGGCACTACGCTAATGATTGTCCAGAATTGAAGAACAGAAATGGCAATGGAAGCACTGGGAAGAAGCCCAACCCTTTCAACAGGGGACAAGTGAACCACGTGAACGTTGAGGAGGTTGAAGAGCAGCCTGATGCAGTTATCGGTAAGTTTTTGGTTAAGTCATTTACCGCCCTTGTTTTATTTGATACTGGTGCATCGCATTCATACATTTCAAGGGGATTTGTGGATAAGTTTAAGTTACCCACCTTAGACCTTAGGACACCCTAGCTAGTAAGCTCACACGGTGCAGAGTATATCGCTAGCCGATGGTGCGATCGAATACCCATAACCATTGGTAGCCATGTTTTCCCCTCAGACCTAGTAATTTTGGAGTCACGAGGATTGGATGTGATACTAGGAATGTATTGGTTATCGAAGTATGGAGGGAACATTGACTGTGCTAGCAGATCAATTCTACTCACCACCCAGGAGGGAAAAAGGATCAAGTATGTATCTAGGCATGCGCCTACGTGGACTCAAGTAAATTCTCTCTCAGGAGTTGTTCAGGAGGAAGTGCCGGTAGTGAAGGATTACCCCGATGTATTTACAGAGGAGTTACCAGGCATGCCGCCAGATCGGGATATTGAGTTTTCGTAGAGCTAATACCAGGCACAGGACCAATATCGAAGAGACCGTACCAGATGCCCGCAAATGATCTGGAAGATATCAAAACACAGATTAAGGAGTTATTGGAGAAAGGTTACATTCGACGAAGTTCATCACCATGGGGAGCACCAGTGCTCTTGGTTGTGAAGAAGGATGGATCATTGAGAATTGTTGTTGATTATTGTGTGTTGAATGAAGTGACGATCAAGAACAAGTACCCACTTCCAATGATCAATGATTTGTTTGACCAGCTGCAAGGAGCTAAAGTGTTTTCTAAGATCGATTTGCAATCAGGATATCACTAGCTGAAGATTCGAGAAAAGGATATACCAAAAACAGCATTCACCACAAGGTACAGGTTATATGAGTATACGGTTATGTCATTTGGACTGACTAACGCCCCTGCCTATTTCATGAGTATGATGAACAAGGTGTTCATGGAGTTCTTGGATAAGTTTGTCGTGGTGTTTATTGATGATATTTTAGTATACTCGAAGAATGAAGAGGAATACAAGGAGCATTTGCGTTTGGTTCTTGAGAAGCTCAGGGAACATCAGTTATATGCCAAGTTCAGCAAATGTGAGTTCTGGTTGAAGGAAGTTGGATTTCTTGGACATGTTATATCAGGAGAAGGTATAGTAGTGGATCCGACCAATGTTCAGTCAGTCACCGAGTGGTTGGCACCCACCTCAGTTGGAGAGATCCGCAGTTTTCTTGGACTCGCGGGATACTACCGGAGATTTATTGAGAATTTCTCCAAGATTGCGAAGCCTATGACGGCATTGTTGAAGAAAGATACCAAGTTCCATTGGACAGAGGAATGTGAAGCAAGTTTCCAGGAGATGAAGAAACGTTTGACTACAGCCCTAGTGCTAATCCTACCGGATATACGCAAGGATTTCCAAGTGTATTGCGATGCCTCACGCTTAGGACTTGTAGGGTTACTTATGCAAGATGGAAGAGTTGTTTCATATGCTTCAAGACAACTTCGGCCACATGAGTTAAATTATGCTACACATGATTTGGATTTAGCAGTTGTAGTGCATGCGCTCAAGACCTGGAGACATTTTCTTATTGGAAACCGTTGTGATGTGTACACGGATCACAACGGTTGAAGTACATTTTTACCCAGAAGGAGCTGAATCTCAGGCAAAGGAGATGGTTGGAGCTCATAAAGGATTATGATATGAAGTTGCACTATCATCCAGGCAAGGCCAATGTCGTAGCAGACGCTTTGAGTCGGAACAGTTATGTCAATACCGTAGTAACAGGAGGACTGCCAAGGGAGTTACCAGAATATCTCAGGGACCAATGTTTGGAGATAGTTTCTAGAGGTTTTGTTGCAGCATTGGAGGTTCAGTCAACATTGTTGGAAAAGATTAGAGAAGCTCAGAAGGATGACAAAGAAATTGCTGAAATAAAGTAGAAGATGAGTGAAGGAAAAGCCAAAGGTTTTCGTGAGGACAAGCACGACACCTTGTGGTTCGAGGACCGTGTTTATTTGCCCAATAATGTAGAGATCAGGAAGTTGATACTTAAGGAAGCCCATGACTCGCCATACTCGATACACCCCGGAAACACCAAGATGTATTTGGATTTAAAGGAGCGTTTCTGATGGACTGGAATGAAGAAGGATATTGCCGAGTATGTAGCCATATGTGATGTATGTCAGAGACTGAAAGCAGAACATCAGAAGCCAGCGGGACTACTGCAGCCTATGTCGATACCCGAGTGGAAGTGGGACAAACTTGCCATGGATTTTATCACCGGATTACCCAGGACTCGATCGAGATATGATTCTATATGGGTAGTAGGGGATCGTTTGACCAAAGTCGCTCACTTTATCCAAGTGAAGACCTCCTATACAAGTGCGAAGTTGGCCAAGATATATATGACCAAGATCGTATGTCTGCATGGAGTTCCAAGGACCATCATATCAGATAGAGGTACACAGTTTATTTCAAAGTTTTGGCACCAGCTGCACCAGACTTTGGGTACCAGGATACAGTTCAGTACAACTTTTCATCTACAGACGGATGGATAGACTGAGAGAGTCAATCAGATTCTGGAGAACATTTTGAGATCTTGTGTGCTAGATTATGGATCTAGTTGGGATGACAACCTGCCCTACACGGAGTTCTCATACAACAAAAGCTATCATGCCATCTTGAAGATGGCACCGTTTGAAGCCCTATGTGGAAGAAGATGCTGAACACCGTTGATGTGGGATGAAGTTGGAGACCGCCAGTTGTTTGGACCGGATTTGATTAAGGAGTCTAAAGAGAAGGTTAAGCTGATTCGAGATAGACTGAAGGTAGCTCAGTCCCAACAGAAGAGTTACGCAGACTCGAATCACAAGGAGGTAGCCTATGAAATTGGAGACAGAGCATATATGCGAGTATCACCTCTGCAAGGAGTTAAACGTTTTGGGGTCAAGGGAAAGTTAGCCACGAGATTTGTAGGACCGTACCGTGTTTTGGAACGCATGGGAGAGGTTGCCTACAAGTTGGTTTTACCCGAAGGACTGTCAGGAGTTCATGATGTGTTTCACGTTTCCCAGTTGAAGAAGTGCCATGCAGAGATGGTCGATATTCCTCTAAGAGATACAGTGCCCCTGGAAGCAATTCAGTTGGATAGTGATTTGACATATGAGGAGAAACCTGTCAAAATTCTCAAGTTTGCTAGCCGAATTACTTGCAGCAAGCTTATCCAGTTTTGCAAAGTTTAGTGGAGCCACCATACCGAGGAGGAAGCCACCTGGGAAAGAGAGGATGATCTACGCAAGGACCACCAACACCTATTTTCTAGCCAACCTAAATCTCGGGGACGAGATTCATCTTAAGGGGGTAGGTTTGTAACATCCCAAATTTTCAATTTGGAATGTTATACATAGGCCATTCATGCATAGCATATTTTATTGCATTTTGTTTCACGATCCTCGAAAATCCTAAGCAACTCAAGAACCCACTGAGAGAGTTGGGGATTTCACGTTCTTCATATTTGAAATTTATCAAATATGGAGGCAAGGATCATTTTGGTTTTAATAATTTTTCTCTCCGAAAATATTTCATATTAAAATATATGAGAGGAGATAATATGACTTCTCCAAAAAAAAGTGAAATATTGGAGGAAAAATATTAAAATAAAATGAATGAATTTTATTTGGATTTTGTTGCAATTTTACTTAAATTAGGAAAAAATGTGTGTTTTTCAAAATTGCACTAGAGGCCCAAATAAATGTTCTCTTTGTCCGGAATATTATTGGAGGACCGTGAAAATTATTTCAGGATTTTTGGAGTCTGTTTAGTAATTCTTTTATTTGTTTTTCCGCATCAGGTATTTTTTTAAAAAGGGAGAGCACCGACCTAACAAGCCGTGCCCGACTAGGACACCGCCCGGCCGGCTTTCTAAGGCGAGGCCCGAGGCCCGCCGCGTCGCCGCCCACCGGCGCTGATCCCGCCGCCGCCGACCCCGCCCGCCACCGCCGGAGACCATGCCGCCGGAGCCGCCACCGATCCCGCTGACGTTGAGGTAGCCGCCGCCGCCGTTGGTTTTATTTTTTAGAAAATCCTAGATCTAGTTTTTTTAAATAGATCAGTTCGCTCCATTTTCCATCGGTTTATTTATTTAGCGGATGTCTGTCCGTACGTTCGTTATAAGGAACATTGTTGGTCGGTTAGTCGCAGATAGCGAACGTTCGTTCGTTAGCTTGTTCGTCAGTTTTTCTTTTTCCAGGGTTTTTCTGTGATTATTTCGAATCGCAATTTCTGCCCCAATCTTCGATCTAGTATATCTTTTTGCTCGTTTATCTAAATCAGGGGAAACAAGCGCCTAGATCTTCGTCTCGAAGCCCTATTTTTGTTTAACCAACTTGAACAAGATTTTGGTACTGTAAAAATTGGCTTTAGTCCAGATTAGTAATCGGATCTTGTTTCTTTCGTAATTTGTGTTTTGGTGCTTCGTTTGATTTGATTCTTTTTGCAAACCGGAGTTCTTCAGTTGAACTTTCTGGCTAGATCTTCTTATTTGAGTTTTCCCCAAGCATATTTCCTTGATTGGTTATGTATGCTATTGTTTGTTTGCGATAGAACACCCGGAGTGCGAAGCGTGCTACTACTAGTCACTAGGTTTTGCAGATCGTCAGCAAGGCAAGTAACAGATTGATCATACTCTTTCATACCCAGTTTTTATGCATTAGTTACAATCCTCAAACACTGCATGATTAGGATGTGATTAACATGTGGGTATTGGGAAGTAGTTGATGAGGTAGAACCTATTACCTGTTTCAATATAAACCCCTGGGAGTTACTTCTACGTTATGCTTATACTGCTATGCTATGCTCGTAGACGTGGTTTGATTTGAGTGATCCATGATAGATGTGAGAGTTATTATTAATGGTTAAATTCTAAGGTGGCAACTTTAATACACATTTGGGTGGATTGTTGGTTTTGGGCACCTAGGGTTACACCAGTGTTGTCCTAGGAGATCCCGGGGTTATACCGTGTGATCCTCCTATGGTCCGCCACCCAGGCTCAAAGAGATCATAAGATTGTTCATGCTAGAAACTTTCGTGTGAAGCCACAAGCAATTATGGGCTCTAGCATAGTTGAGTCGGTTGCATGACCTCTTCAAGTGGTAGGCTAGCAGATTTAGGGGATGTAGGTTGGTACCGTCTACCCCGGGTTAGAGTTAATTCTTCTGAAAGACTGTGTCTCGGTCATCCATTTCTCAAACACCATGTAGTGCGAGAAATCCAATGGAGGAGATCGAGTCTTGTCGGGAAAAGTGCGCAAACCTCTGCAGAGTGTACAAACTAATCATGGTTAGCCGTATCCCCGGTTATGGACAACTTGAGTATCTGCTTCTGGGATTATCATATGGATCTCATCACTCTAAATTAATTTGTTGGGTTGATAATTACTTTTAATTGGAATTGAGATGGGGGTACCATTCTCATTGTTTCAACCACCATGATAGTTACATAAAGTATATTCCTTTGTTGTAGGGAAAAATTGGCTTTTCACAAAAACATTATAACCATAGAGCGTCCACCAACGAAATATGCACGTAGTGATAGCATTTACCTGTTCATTGCTCTACTGTGTTATTTTTCTAGCATATTCCATGAGCTGACCCATTTTTGGGCTGCAACATATCATGTGGCATATTTTTCAGACGAGGAGTAAGATGCGATAGGTCATTTTTCATGCACTCAGCTATGATGTTGGAGTTGATGGACTCACTTTATCTTCCAAGTCTTCCGTTGTTATCTTATTTAGATGGTCTTAAGCTATATTTATTGTCATAATTTCTCTTTTGATACATTCGATGTAATAAGTGTGTGATTGCTACTCTGTTATAAATCCTTTGAGTACTGTGTGTGTCAGCATTATCGATCCAGGGATGACACTGAACGCAGAGACTTGACCGTCTAATGTCGGGTCGCTACAGGCGGGGCAGTGGGGGTGCATGCACCACTAAGTGAGAAAAGCTGGGGAAGGGAGCGCGCGGGCTGACTGGGCTTGCAGGAGCGGGTCTAAATGGGCCGGCCTGGTGGTCGAGGCCCAGGTGGCTACTGCTATTGCTGGGTTGCGCACCTGGAACTGCTGCTGCTTTCTTTATTTTTAATTTTCTTCAAACAGAAAATAATCAAGAAAAATGCAGGGAGCTAGGAGAGGGGTGTGAGAGATATGAAAATATCCCCATGACCCTGGATTTATGTAGTATTTGAATAAATTGCCTTGGGCATTTTTAGAGGTAGAAAAATAAAAGATGTTCGAATAAATTCAAACTTGATGCATTTTTGAACCTGACCAAAACAACTCCAAATGAGGTGAAATTTGGCTGGGAGGTTAAGGATGTGGTGGATGATTAATAGGGAGAAGTTGAACATTTATGGAGAAGGGCATGATGACACTTGCAAAAAAAGAAAGAAAGGGAAGGAGAGGTGGTGATGCATGGAGGTGTTCATTTTAGGATCACACATGGGTCAAGCAACAAAATATCATGCATGAAACTCACAATGCACATGGTAATTATGAGAATGAAAGATGACATAAGCACCAAACAACATGATATGAACATGATGCAAACATGTGAAGGCAAAATTGATAAAACAAGAAATGACAAGACAATGCAATATGAAACAAAACAAAAACCAAAAAGGAAACACAAAAGATGGAACCACTTGGAATTGATGAAGAACGATATGGATATATTGCCCATATATGGAAGTTTTACAACTGGGGTGCACTCCAAAAAAAAGACACATCTGTGACATTTTGGGCCGAACAAATTTTTTCTGCCATACTTATGACACTTCTATGACAATAATTGTGACAAAACACGGTATCATAGATGTGGTGGGGTCCTACTTCTATGACAAAAAATCATGACAGAAAATCAGTTTTTCGTCCTGGGCGGGCTGGAGACGCAGCTGCATGACATTCTTTGGACCGTCCATGACGGAAAAATGTGGTAGAAGCGAGGGCGAGGAAAATATCGGGGTGTTCCCGGTTACGGTGGGTGGTCGGGGCCGAGCGATGCGCGTTTCTCTCCTACACGCACGCGCGTGGGTGCAAGGCGTTGGGCTCTAACTAAACCCGAGCAAGGCTTTGGGCTCTAACTGAACCCGAGAGATTTCACTGCATGCTACACGATACTGAACCTGAGCGATCGATCGATCGCTGTTAACTGGACCCGATCGAGCAATTCCTTCGCTACTGCTGCTAACTGAAGCCGATCGATGCTGCCTCTGGATGAACAGTGTGCGTTGCTGGGGGGTTTGCATGAGCAGTTCCTGGTGGGGGTGGATGAACATGACCCCGTGGTGTTGCCTCTGGATGAACAGAACCCCGATCGATCGAGCCGGTTGGGGCTGGATGTACAGGACCTCGTGGAGGGCAGGATAAACCGGACGACCCCTTGGAGGGCTGGATGAACAGTAGACGGTGGAGGGCTGGATGAACAGTAGCCCATAGAGGGGTGGTTGAATAGGAGCCCGTGTAGAGGGCTGATTGAACAGTAGCCGGTGGAGTAGCGCGCGGTGGAGGCTGGATGAACAGGAGCCCGTGGATGAACAGTCGCAGGTGGAGGCTGGAGGAGGTCGACGATGCATGAACAGTAGCCCATGGAGGCTGGAGGGGGTCGATGGTGGAGATGAAAAGTATCCCGTGGAGTCCAGTTTTGCGGTATGCCACACCCCTCTCGATGAACAGGACCCCCGTTTCGACCGTAGCGCTCCAACACAAGTCCGTTTGCTCTGTTTTGCGGTACGCCACACCCCTCACGATCAACAGGACCCCTGTTTCGACCGTAGGAGGTCTGTTTCCTCCGTTTTGCGGTATGCCAGACCCCTCTCGATGAACAGGATCCCGTTTCGACCGTGGCCGGTCGAACACAAGGCCGTTTCCTCCGTTCTGCGGTACGCCATGCCTCGTTTCCATTGGTTGTTCCGTCCAAGCCCTCCCGATGAACACGACGACGCATTTCGTTCCGACCCATCCAGTTGGCTCCCCATGAACACGACGACGACGTGGTTTCTCTGTTCCGACCCAGCCATGTACATGAGCCCTGGCCGTACGTATGCGCGAGTAGGTGTTCGAGACCCTGCCTGTATGTACGTACGTGGCCGTATTTTCTTTCTTGCACATTGGTCGTTGTACGTACATGTACATGCTATGTGCGTGCCTCTACTATGACACGTGCGCGCCTCTACATCGACCAATATGTACGTGCATGTTCGCGACCAGAATGACAACGCTACGTACGTTTCGACCAGGTGGGTCCCGACTGTTAGGCACTTCCTTAAGTGCGAAGATGAAGCTGGTGGGTCCCAGCAGTCAGGGGGCGAATCGGTTTTTTTGCTCGGACGCACATCCTTGCGTGCGAAGATGTAGCTGGTAGGTCCCAGCAGTCAGGGGGAAATGTTTTTTTCGCAAAATACAGTTGCCCGTCCGGTGGGTCCCTGCTGTCAGGTGGAGGAATAATTATTTTTCGGGTAATAAGGAGGCACTTCCTGGCTGCCACCATGGACCCACCTGTCAGCCTCTCCACGTACAGTCCATGTCCGATGGAAACCTTCCTTGACCAAGTTGACCACGCAGCGCCAAGAGAAGCAGGGCGGTGGACGATGGAGAGGCCTAGGAAGGGGATGACATGGAGCCGGGGAAGACACAACAGTGGTAGCCCGCGCAGAGAGGAGTACGAGGGTTCACTGGTTCGGCTGCGGTGTGAGGCTACCATTGCCACAGGGCCTGGCCAGCGGTGGGAACAGAAGGGGGTGGTGAGGCCTCCACGGTAGCATAGCCGGCCATGGGAGGCAGGAGCATGAGACACGACCGGCGCTGCTTTAGGCGGCTGGAGCAAGAAGACCAGAGGTTGGAGAAGCACTACGGCCATTGGATGGACCTCGTATGGTCACTGGAGCTAGAATCGTTCATATTGACTAAGTTCACAAAGCACTCCGTCCCTGTCAACTTAGTAGGCCCACAAGTCAGCCAATCACCAAGGTGGGTCCCAAATAGCAGGGGGAGTATTCGTTTTTTGTGCGTAATAAGGAGGCACTTCCGGTGGGTCTGAGCTGACAGCGGGGGGAATGTTTTTTCATGAAATACGGTGGCCCATCCGGTGGGTCCCTGCTATCAGGTGGAGGAATAATTATTTTCCGTGTAATAAGGAGGCACTTCCTTGCGGCTGCCGTGGACCCAGCTGTCAGCCTCTCCACATACAGTACTCTTCCGATAGAAGTCGTTCTTTTACCACGTTGACCATGCCGTGCCGAGAGCACCAGGGCGATGGACGACGGCGAGGCCTAGGAAGGGGACGAGCGGAGCCGGGGAAGACACGGTAGTGGATGCCCACATGTAGAGGAGTATGAGGGTTCGTTGGTTCGCCGAGGTGTGAGGCTGTCGTCGCCGCAGAATAACAGGGGGTGTGGGTGAGTAGAGGGATGGTATGGCCAGCGGTGGGAGTAGTAGGGGGCGGTGAGGCCTCCGCGGCATCGCAGCCGGCCATGGGAGGCAGGAGCACGAGGCACGACCGGCGCTGCTTTGGGCGGCTGGAGCAAGAAGACCATAGGTTGAAGAAGCACTACGGCCGTTGGATGGACATTGTACGGTCACTAGAGCTAGAATCGTTCATATTGACTAAGTTGACAAAGCCCTCCATCCCAGTCAACTTAGTTGGCCCACAAGTCACCCACCCACTATTATGGGTTCCAGCTACCAAGGGGTATTCATTTTTTGTGCGTAATAAGGAGGCACTTACTTGCGTGCGAAGATATAGCTAGTGGGTCCGACCTGTCAGCGGTGGGAACGTTTTTCGCAAAACACAGAGGCCCTTCCGGTGGGTCCTAGCTGTCAGGTGGAGGAATCATTATTTTGCGCATAATAAGGTGGCATGTCCTTGCGTGCGGCCATGGACCCAGCTGTCGGCCTCTCCACGCACAATCTACTTCTGATTGTGTCGTTCGTTGACCACGTTGACCACTCTGCGTCGAGCGCATCCAAGGTGGTGGACAACGGCGAGGCCTCGGACTGCAACGAGCCGGAGATGGGAAGACGCGGGAGTAGAGTCGCAGACGGAGAGGTGTGCGAGGGTTAACTGGTTCTGGTGTAGTGTGGTTCGGCAGTCGGTGGAGAAGAACATGAGGTGTGGAGGGGTGGAGGCGGGAGCAGGTGGACCCGACGGCGCTGGAGGAAGAAGACGAGAGATTGAAGATGGAGGTCGGTCGTTGGATGTAAATCCAATGTCTAACGATGTCAGAATCATTTGTTGACTAAGGTGAGAATGACTTGCATTGGCGTCGACCTATTGGCCCACATTTCAGCCTCCAAAAATGTGGCATGTATTCAACCCATTTTTTCAAAATTTACAGTCTTTTTGTGGGGTAGAATTTACAGTCTATTTGATCTCATTTTTTTGAATTACAGTCCATTAGCTGGGCTAGGTGAACAAATAATGTAGCGTCCAAGCGGCCCATTTACGTTTTTCCTAAAAAATTATAGGCCATTTGCACTTTCTCGAAATACACGATTTTGCTGGGCTTATTCTAATTATAATGTTGGGGTGGGCGCAGCAATGTTATCAAAAAATAAATAGGGGCTGAGCATTTTGTTATCCAAGCTTTTGTACACAATCACCAGGATTTTCGTTGCCAAAAAAATCCAGGATTTTATTGTTAAGAAATTATTTTTATAAGTTAATAAGATGTGGGATATTGTTTTCTTACATATGTATGTATCTGTTAAATATATGATGACAATAACAATAATATATAATAACATATAAAATAATTTAAATATATATAATATAGTTAGAAGGGAAACATAAGTTGGACCAGGCGTTCCTATTCTTATATAGAAAAATAGAACAGACCTCTGCGTTTTCTTCAAAAAAATACATAAATTGGGTTGCCGATGTTTCAGGAAAAATAAAACCTCGGATGGGAGGTCCATAGGCCGGTCGATACATGACGGCCCTCAAGAAAATACAAACAGGCCTATGGACCTCCCATCCGAGGTCGTGGGCTGCGCATGTTAAAAAGAAAGCCTAGACGGGGCAGCCCAAAACCCAGCTGATACTTGCTGCCCAGTGATAATAAATGATACCTGCCAGCTCCCCGGCTTCGTTGTGAATTTATCTCCTATAGTAACTACGTTGAAGCACCTAAAAATGTAACTATGTTGACAAACCCGTGGGCCCCAACGTCAGTATAGCATTAGGAGGAAGTATTTTTTCGATGAGGCACTTGCTTGCGTACGGCCATAGACCTGGTGGGTCCCGACTGTCCGCCTCTCCACGTACAGTCCTCTCCAGATTCCTCTCGTTTGTTCAGCATGTTCACAACGGCAGACAGCGGCGTCGCGGCGAGCGCACAAAGGCGCAGGAGAAGATCCGACCACCTGAGGAAGTGCCTTATTAGTAACGAAACAACTGAACTAGCCTAGTGGCCGAGTGACACTACCCGACAGCTGTTCCGCCCGGGTTCGATTCCACCTGTGCAGAGAAAATATCTCCAAAATTTTTGCCTCTGCCTTTATTGACATGTGGATCCCAATTGTCATCTACGCACACCACGTCCAACACTTGCCAAAACATCGTCCCTCGTTTTCTCTGTTTTCGCACACTCGACATTGTGTGGGCATCTTGAAAATAGCATATCTTTTTGACTGTGCATCATATGAAGATGTGCTATGCATGAATGTTGATCAACATGATGTTAACTGGCTGGTAGTTCCAGTTTCAACCATGAATAAAACTTCCAGCATGATCTTAACACTGTTTGAAAAGGCCGTGTTAATATAAATGCTCTGCCTCTAAAAGTTGCAGTTTCTTATCTGAAACTGAACTTGGAGTTTCTTATCTGAAACTGAAACTTGCAGTTTCTTCTCTAAGAATCACCTGTTAGTGACCGAAAGGTAGGGGAACCTCTCCTCTCAATCATCTCCATTCCAAAACCACCATCTAGCCTCTCCCTCTTCTCCATTTCAAAACCACCCCCTCTCCTCTCCATCATCTCCATTCCAAAACCACCGTCTCGCCTCTCCCTCTTCTCTATTGCAAGACCACCGTCTCTCCTCCCATCTTCCAAAGCTAGCACCGGACCACTTAGAAGGACATCTATGTAGGGGATGCAGCAGCGAAACAGGCAGATCGCCGGTGGCAACCAGGCAAAGTTAGCCAGGTTGAAGGAGATCCTTACTTGGTTTGACAATGAGTGGGAGATTTCGAGGACGGTGAGGGCCATGTGGCAATGTATGTGAAAGAGTGAGACGACGACAAAGAGGGCGGCGATGTACTCCTAGGCGGCAGTCACGCCGCAGTCCTTCGAGTTCATCGAGTATCTCCTCTGGGCGACGGAGCAGACAGATTCGCTCAAGGCGAAAGTCAGGCGGAGGTGGCGGTCGTATAGGTCGAAGGTCGAGCACCTAGAGGATAACGAGTCGATCGAGTACGGTGTGCCGTTCGTGAGGGTGCAGAGCCAGCCGGAGCCACAGGAGTATTCGTTCTCCCACCGCAAGAGGAGGCCGGATGGCGCGACGTCGCTTCCCCGCCGTTCTCCACGGTTCCCTCGATGCTCGCCTCGTTTCAACAGCGTCGGTAGGGTTTAAGGTAAGCTTCGCACTAACCTAATCTTCCATCTGCTCATGCTTACAATCAGTGTGACAACTAATAAAAATCATGCTTACAATCAGTCTCCGAGTACTACGCCAATCACCCTAAAATAGCTCTGGACCTTTGGGTCAAAGTTGTGACACTGTGTACAAATAAAGAAAAATAGATTGGTGCTTCTTTCAGAAAAGAGTACACCCCTAGAAAACTGCCAATATAAGCTACTAGTATTTTTTTAAGTCTAAGCTACTAGTATTTGGTTAGAGCATTTGCTGCCGAGAAAGATCCGTCCACAGTGAGCGCCACACATCCCACTGATGGTGGTGGATGCCAATGCTTAGATGGAGCAGGGTTGGTGTGGTAATTTTTACTTGGCACCTCGCACTCTGCATATATGCCGGTTCCATCCGTACATTTGTGCAGTTCCACCAAAATGCAGCTGAATAACCCTGTTTGCACAGATAATGAAAAGGCGTGATTACATTATAGTGGCACTAGTTGATGAAACATACACTAATAAACAGAAGAAAATATTACATCATACTGGAAATCGACCCAAGTCTCCCCGATACACCTTCTGCCAGTGATGAACATCAGTGTACAGCGGTAGTACAAGGAGGGGCCTTGAGACATTCAAATCTCTATTTTTGTGCAGATCAACTAAAATTAAGCACCCCAGTTTGCAGAAACGCTTAAACATTAACAATGGGACTAGTTGATGAAACATACATTAACAAAGAGAAGCACTTTCTTTATCTACATTGGAAATGAAATGATAGAGAGGACACTCGCTCTATTTTAACTGTATTATTACTTCATTTTATCAGTGACACTAGGGTCGAGCAGGTGGCAAACGAGGTGTACCGTGCGTCGCAAGGATGAAGGCTGGGGGTGCTTAGACTGGGATGCTGAAGCTGGCTCTTTCAGTCCCTATCTTCCCCCTGATGTTTCTGTGGTAGCATTTGGGTTGTAATCCAAACTTGGTCGAGCTGGTGCTGCGTCCCCCTACCTGCCTAGCTTATGTGGCGAACTTGTCTCCTGCTAGTACTCAGTCCGTTCTAGTAGTAGTTGCATAACTGCCCGTTTACACTGAGATGTTGTCGGATAATGGTTCTCTATGGTTGGGTTTCTTTAATGAAATCGGAGGGAACCCCCTCTTTCGATATATAAAAAACAGTGGCACTAGCGGTGCCAAAACATTGCCTCAAATTAATAGTGCCACTAGATTAAGGTGCAAAATAATAACATTACTGCTTTATCATGGCAGTGCCAAAACAGTAGCACAAGAGCAGGATCAACATGCAGGATCTTTGGCAAACGGTCAGACCAAAAAGGAACATACCTCGTGATGGGAACCATATCTGCAGTCAACGCCATCGTAGAAGGGATGACACCAGTCACCAACATGGATGATTCAATTCATGGGACCTTTTGGTGCAGTTCACCTAAAATGAAGCAATGTCCCATGAGCTAGCAGCTTCTTCTTCTTCTTTTTTAAGAAAAGGGCTCCAGCCCCGGTTCCATTTCCATCAGAAAACGAAACCCACAGAGCTTCTTCTTCATTAGTTGCAATAAAATTGAGCAACATCAAGGTTGGTCGTGAAGCTCCTGGAGAGTAGGCGGACCAGGACAGTTGCATCTCTAACGAAAAGAAGCAACTTATCTTAATGGGAAATTTAGCAGGACATGAAAAAAGTGCCATTGATTCATATTACTGGAGGCATTACATTGAAAACAACATTGGTTTAACGTGTCCTTACTTTTAACAGTGCGACTGCTACATTTTACCAGTGGCATTACATAAGAGCGGCTCGGGGCAACAAACATCAGAAGAGGATATCTGGGTTGGTCCCATTTTTGTTCGGTATATAGCCACCTTATACTGTGTGAGGCTAGCAAATCTAGTGCTGGACTTACTCTGTTGACTTGTCCCCCAGTCCCCACTTTCTTTCCTTTTTCAACCAATAGATCGGGTTTATATTGAGTTTGTACTGCGTTCCCTTTATTTCCCTATTAGACCTAGAGACCAGTTGGATAGCCAGTCTCTGCTACTTTTCGCCCCCATTATTTCCTCTTTCGACCAAGTCCTAGATTCAGGTAACAAATCTTCCCCCACCCCCACCCCCTTTCTTCCTTGTTTGAACCAAGTACTACTAGATTCGAGTGCATGAACTAGTTTTACCTCTTAACAGTAAAAAATTAGGTGGTTTTCGAACAGCCGATCGATCCTATCTACACGAGGGGGCTGAGAAATAGTAAAAGATACAAATGCAGCGACGTCAGGAGCTCGGGAAGTAGAGCAAGGCCGGTTTCGAAGGAAGTTATACCTGAGGGTCGCCGGGATGTCGCTAGGTGGGCGGCGGGAGGCCGGATCTGCCCACACTAGGGCAGCGAGGAAGAAGGGGTGGGAGGCCCTCCCTCGCCAGTGATGCTTGGGAGAGAACGGCAAGGCACGCTGATCGGGACGCGCCGGCAGTGGGTAAGAGCCGTCGCCGAGGACGACCGCGTGAATGTTGCACCTTCTCACCTTCCCCGGCAGAGAGGATCCGGCTGGATCTGTGACCAGCGGTAAGTAGAGAGAGAGTGTGTGGCCACCACTATCGTGTTTAGATCTGGAGAGGACGAGACAGTGTGAAGAGAGCAACACTAGCAAGCAAGCGCGGAGGCTCCTGCCTATATAGTGGAGTACTAGTTTTCTTTTGTCTACCGGCCGGAGCCGGCTTGACCTCGGCAATGACTGTCGAGAAGTCTTCATGCACGTGCCCCGGAGGCGCAGTTGTCGTCATTTTGATCTGAAGCACCGGATTATAACATATAACACGAAAAAATGCCACATGACAAGAAATCATAACCTCACTGCCCAAAGGAGACAAGATGAATCCCGACGGACAAACTAGACGAGGATCAAAGCTCAAATTAAAGATAAACTCGTAGAAAAGGGGTCCGTCGATAGATGTCCTAATTAACATAGCCGGCTTGACCTAGATGGCAGCCGAGTAGTCTTCGTGCATGTGCCCCCAATGACTAGCCCAACTCAGTTGTCGCTGTTTAACCCTCGCAGTGATCCGAAGCACATGACACCTAATTTTGCGAGATGACAAGAAACCTTTTTTTAGATTTCTCACCAGAACTACAGCCATGTACAACACAGCCTGCACGATATGTAGACGATAGCCAATCCAGGCGTGTCTGCTGGAGTCTGGTCACATGCATGGACGAACTGATCTTCCGTGTCTTGCAGGGATCGTCCAGGTACCAACGTATGTACTACTTCTATTAACTCACCCGACTTGCGGGGCCGGGGAGTGTGCCTATGGTCGGTTCTCAATTGCGGTCCCACATGTGTGTGCAAACGCAATATGACGCGCGTTCCATTCGGAGAGCGGCGTGCCAGACCGACCGACCGTCTGGGGTGCGACGCGAACGCGACGGGCGTGTTGTATACTCCGTACATGTGTACCGCCGTTTTCTTGAGGCTTTGCTCCATGGCGCAATCCATGGATACAAAATTAGTATACTGTACTATTTAAAAGTCGAGGGCGGGGCTTTTCCCGCGCGGTAGGCGGGGCAGTTCCGCCTAGTCGGTTCGACAGAGACGCGAGAAGATGAGGGAGTAGGCTGCTGCAAACGTAGGGCTGTGTGATTTGACAGTGAGTTACTGCTGGACAGGTGGGGCCTGGTGATTTGACTTGCCATTATCATTTTAACTGCGGCGCTACGACCGGCTTGAGTCTCCCGATTCCTGACCACCTCCATACAGGTGCCTCTCCCGATGCTCCACCATGTAGAGGCTGGCTCTTGCTTGAGAGCCCACTCCTCCACTTTTTCCTTGCCTCTTTCCCCCAGATATGCAAAAATGCCATGTAAAGCGGGCTTATAGCCCACTATTGTACTTGATCCTACAGGTGCTAAGCCTGCCACATAGGCATAAAGTCTGATGTGGCAAGTTAATTAAGAAGAGACAGACTAGTTTGGTGACCCCAGGAAGAAACGGTGATAAGCGCGTGTACCTAGATGAAGCAAACTTAGCAACAAAAAACTAAGCACCTATGCATTGGGGACTTGAGTTGCTAAGCCATTTAATGCCCATAGCACCTCATCTAAGCACCATTTCATTGGAAGAGCTCACTCCTTGGCAAATGCAATAAATACTACGAAGAAAGAGATAGAGAGAAGTAAACAAAAAATACTCTTATAGCCAACCTTATAGCTAACCTTGTTGTATGAGTGACTAAGTGATGACTATGTATGACATGCCAACATCAGATAGCCTAACGCACCGTGTTAAATCTCCAAGGGCGCGGCCGCGCGAGCGAGGCGACGGTCGTGGTAGGCGCGACCATGATACGGGCTGCTGGCAACCCTTGGATCTGAGATCGAACGGTCGCATGCTAAGTTGCTGAAAATTTGCAGAATAACCCTCCAGGATAGGATATTCACCCATAGGTCTAGAATCACGCCATGCAACCGTTCGATCTCAGATCCAAGGGCTCTCGGAAGCCCATATCATGGGAGAATGGAAAGCTTCGTATCACCTGTAATTTTCCCGACGCTTGACATGACATCGAAAGCCATTTAATTGGGCGTCGAGTAGACATGACATCTAATTGGGCCCCCATAGTACTGTGCATGAATCCATTTATCCACCAGGCAAGCCACTACCCTGCCATTCGCACGCCCCCCCACTCGACATTTTTACAATCGATAAACCGCTCCTAGTCGTCCCGTCCTTTCACATTACGGCAGTTCCACTAATCCTAACCCTCCTCCCAAATCCATGGCGTCCCAAATCTCCATGATCGGCGGTGAGTACAAGGTTAGAACCATCACTGGCGATGAGTTCGATGTCATCTACACCCGTTCTTCTGCAACGGCGAAAGAATGCCTTGCTCGCTTCAAACGCATGTTCGAAAACTCAAATGATGAGTGGGTCGCTGGGCTAGATGTTGAGTACACCACAGTCCTGGGAAGCGAGAAGAATCTAAAGGAGGCAGAGAAGAAGAAGCCCGTCGTGATCCAGGTTTGCGTGCATGACTTATGCTTAGTCAACCACATATGCCATGCCGACGTTGAGTGCGAGGAATTTAAGAAGTTCCTCAAGGGCGGCCGAGTCAAATTTGTTACTATAGACTTTAGGAATGACAAGGAAATCCTGGGTCAGATAGGCCTCGTTGTAGGCGACCCCTTTGACCTATAGAAGAAAGGGCTAGTGCCCTCCCTTGATCAGCCTTCAATGCTGACCCTGGCAGGAGCCATGGTTCATCCTTCATACGGTGAACTAAAGAAATCTCTGCACATGTTTCATCGTGCATGGCAGTGGACTGTACTAGATATAGACCACATCCACTACACTGCAATGGATGGCTACCTTTGTTTCAATATCTAAAAGGGTTGGATGAAGAGAAAGAGCCAAGTGTGCAGTTCAAGCAAAGAAGTATCGCCCAAGAGGAAGAGGGACAAGGACGAAGTCGGGGACGTGGATGAGGAGTCCGAGTAAGGTGGCAGTGTCGTTGCTCATGGTGGTTCCAATGCAGTGTCTACCAGATTAGTTGCTTAGTTTAATTTCAGGTGTGCTTAGTTTTATTTGAGGGGTGTGTTGTGCTGAGCCCCCCAGCAGAACTATGTTATGTTTCTTCTTGTTATATTTCGTACATTTCATATTTTAGTTGGTATAGTACTACCACCAGTTTAGTTGTCAAAGAATTTCAGGGTGCTTAGTTTTGTCAAAGAATTCCAAGGTGCTTAGTTTTATTTGAGGGGTGTGTTGTGCTAGAGACCATTAACTTATCATTGTGAGAATCGGCTTATTTTTGTCATGTAACATGGTCAACGGGTTTGACGTGAAAATAACAATGTCTAATGGCATTTCTAATATACGCTGCCTCCCCCCAGATTTTCTTTACAGAGGCAACATAGAACTATATGAGTGCCCTGTTAAATTTTGGAATTATTCCGGGTTCGTTTGGCCTTTTTTATACATTAATTGAGTTTATGGTCATTTAATGTGCATAATTCAAATTTGAACTACAAGCACATGCTCCCGTGCACCAAAGTTGATTGAAAAATCACATGTGTGTCCTCGGGTGAATTTCTAGGTCACATGCAAGAAATGGGAATGAAATTCAAACATCTGGGCATCGTGGTTCGGCCGAGAACATTGAGAAGCTTGGTTTTAAAATTCTTGTAAATCCAAAACACGCCTGAAAATCATGAAACTTGGCATGGTGTCATGTCATGGTACTACCATGCTGTGGTAAAAAATTGCAGAATAGGAACAAGTTTTGGTATAAGTTTCTTGCAAACCGGAGCTTCTCTCAAGAAGGCTCGTGGTTCTGAGAGGGAACGTGTCACCTTTGTGTGCATAATTCAAATTTTAAATACAAGCACATGCTCCAGTGCACCAAAGCTGGTTGAAAAATCACATGTGTGTCCTCGGGTAAATTTCTAGGTCCCATGCCAGAAATGGGAATGAAATTCAAACATCTGGGCGTCATGGCTCGGCTGGAAACATTGAGAAACTTGGTTTTTTAATTCCTGTAAATCCGAAACACGCATGAAAATCATGAAACTTGGCTTGGTGTCATGACATGGCACCAACATGCTGTGGTAATTTTGCTGTCCGATTTGCGAAGGCGCACACATTAACAATCAACAAAGTCATTTTGGAACAAGTGCTGTCACGTTACAATCGGAAACACAAGTATTATTGAAACCGTGGGCGTTCTATTTACCATTTACGTGCCGCCACGCGTCCCCTTTTTTATTAGCTAGGAGGCGCCGTGCAGGGTAGCTATTTGAGTACGGGAGGCGTGCGAGCCCTTTGACCTCCATCTGCCGTCCACCTCTCTCCCAAGGTCTCCATTAATGGCCCCGAGCCTCTGTTTAATGGCGTGGCAATGTCTCACTCGACTGAGATTTAAGAGAGAAAAAAGAAAATCTGAAAAGAAAATTTTGCATGGATCTTGATGTAAGATCCGACGGACCTATATAGCATCTACTGCGACTTATAGCAAGACTGATGAATATATATAAGGACGACGAGAGTGGATAATAATTGTCTTACATAATTAGGAAGATAATTAAAAAGCCACATGCGGCTACGCCCGAAATACACAAGGGCAAAAGAAGAAGGAAGACGCATACAACGATCTGGCACGCTGATCTCTACTTTCTTTATGCGCTGCAGGTCGCGGAGACTAGTTCTCGCGGCGGGCGATGATCTCTTTCATCAGTTTCATGTCCTCAATACGCTGCTTGGCAGCATCCATGGATTCCTCCACCAGCCTGTTGCGCTCGATGCGGAGCATGGCATTCTCGTCCGTAAGTCTCTTGATGATGACGCCCGTCCTCTGCAACAAGGCAGCGGTCTCCTCCTCCTGCTTCACCCTTCCGGTGATCTTCACCCTCAGCAGGTCGCGCTCGCCCCGGAGCTTCGCATTTCCCTCCCCTAGTTGTCGGATGACGCCGGTAGCCTCGTCCTGCATCCTCGCCTAGCCAGACATCTGATCCATTTGGCTATGGACTATCGCATGCATGCGCCTGTAAGAGTCCTCGCTTGCCCGCGAGAAATTTTCCGAGGCCGCCGTGGCGCGGCGGGACCTCCCTGCTGCTTCGGCGGTGCGGCGGGACATCTCTGCTGCTTCCGCGGCATGGCCGGACCAGTCTGCTACATCGACGGCGCGGCGGGACCTCCGTGATGCTTCGGCGGCGTGGCGGGACCTCTGTGCTGCTACTGTTGCACGGCTGGACATGTCGGCTGCTTTCGAGGCAAGGCGGGACATCTCTCGTGCTTCCTCTTCCATGCTCACCTCTCCGTGGTGGGAGTCTCTTGACCCAGAACTCACGCTGGCTATGGCTTGATTGACTTGATTGTTTTTTGTGGGTGAGGAGTTGAGGAGGAATGTGCAGTTCTCTTAGCATAGTAGTATTTATAACCGAGTACTACTAATACGCTCCTAAGTGGGAAACCATTTAGGTTGTGATCGGTGTGAACAGGTTTGCAATTAAATATAGCATGGTAGTAGTAGTAATTTGGAATGTGACGAGTTGACAGTTCTATTTCGAAGTGTGGCACTATTCCTAGATGGCGTAACGTCGGCACGTTTTCTCGGCCGTGGTGTAGAATATGCCATGGTACTAGTTCTTTTTCTACTCTTGTGTACTTCACAAACTGGCACCGTCGGATACATATCTTACGCCTGGCGTTCGACAGGAATAGCCTCGTGGCGAGCTATATACTATTCTTTTTTCAGACGCATTACACCTATCTCTCGGGGCTTCTCGCATGCACCATCACTGCTCCCTAGGTCGATGCCACCCACATATAGTTGTACTCTGGAAGAGGTGCACACACGCACTCGTCCTCTATCACACACGCATCTGTAGCTATGAATTGTAGTGTTCTAAACCAACTGATTGGCTCTATCATAGGTTTCACGTTGCTCCTTGGCGTTGAGATTGAGAAGTTTAAAACGCGGAGGCTAAGATGGAGGCGCGAGGTTTTGGTTAATGTGCGGGCCGCACACGGCACCAACACGACACAAGCTTCATCTGCCTGGTGCGCATGCAGTCGGGTGAGTTGTCCAAGTATAGACACAACCAGG
This sequence comes from Triticum aestivum, assembly GCF_018294505.1. Lineage (NCBI taxonomy): Eukaryota > Viridiplantae > Streptophyta > Magnoliopsida > Poales > Poaceae > Triticum > Triticum aestivum. Next base: position 391,908,981 of record NC_057803.1, on the reverse strand, counting down.
CCCTCATTGGTATCCGCACCTCGACTTTGGCTGGTCATAGTGGAGAGTAGCATAGACTAGTTACTAGTCTGTGTTACTAGTACCTTCATAGTGGGTAGTGTCATATAGTATATGCATAATTTGGCGACGAGCGCTCTCTATATGTACCACCTTTTTTCTTTAATTACATCTTGTTAGTTTTGCTCCATGGCGCAATTCATCAATACTACTACTGTACAAGTGTATACATTTTTTTAAAGGCTAGAGGGCGGGGAGTCTAGCTTGGTCCTTTTCACGAGAGGCGAGGGCCTTTGTGATTTGACGGTTCATTACTGCTGGAAGGCGGGGCCTTGTGATTTGACTGTTCGTATAAATGTATCGACGACCTAAGAAGGAGCAAAGAACCTTGCAGTATACTCAAGTTTTCCACTATAGTACGACGGAGGAGCGCGAAACACGGCATCCCAGTGCCATATCCTCTACACTCTACTCTTATTATATATCACTAGCAAGAGGCATTGTTTTATTGGCGATAAAGAATGATCTAATTTGCTAGTCATCTCATTTTTAGCATTGTTCTATTCATGCCTCACAGACAAGGTGACACGTGTGGCCAAACACCCGAAGCAAAATAAGAAACACAAGAGCAAAAGAAGGAAGATTATTACCCCCAAAAAAGAAGGAAAATGCACACACAAGTCAGGGGCGCTGCTCTCACTACATGAAGGGTTGCTAGCCGCGGAGTCGTAACTGCTTCTTCATCGCCTCCACGACCTCCATCTCCTTGCGCGTCTCCTCCACCATCTTCATCATTGTGTCCATGACACGGGATTTCTCGATGCGAGCCTTCATCATCTGTTCCACGGCCGCATTATGTACCTTAACAACAGTCGGGTGCTTGATGCGGAGCTTCGCCAACTCCTCCTTTTGTTCCATGACAAGGGCCTGCAACATCTTCATCGAGGAACTACTATTCTCATGCAGCTTCTTCCAGCCGGCGTTCTCCTCCTTCAGCAGGTCGAGCTCGTGGCAGAGCTTCGCCTTGTCCTCCTGAAGTTGCAGGATTTCGCCGGTCGCCTTCTTCTCTGAGGCAATGCTCTTCTTCAGCAGCATCACCAAGCCGGCGGTCAACTCCCCCTGCTCATTGAGCTCAGCGGGCATGTCGTCGAGGCTCTCCTTCAGCAGCTCCATCAGGTCGTGGATGAACTCCTTCTGCTTATTGAGGTGCTTATTGAGCTGATCGGGCATGCGTCGAGGGATAACGACTCCAGCGCCGCATGTTCGCCTCCGCGTCTAGGGCGCTCCTGGGAGCCATCGCCTGCCCGTGAGAGATCTTTCAAGGTCACTGCATGGCGGCGAGCCCTCTCTTTTTTCCGCAGCCTTGGTTGCCGCTCCCTTGTTACGAGTAGTTCTCGACCTAGAGCTCTGCACACCGGCCATGGCAAGGACGGACGAAGAAGGAGGACTTATGAGGAGGAAGGTAGAGTAATATTTGGTTAGGTAGTTCCCCATTTTATAACCTAAGTACTAGCACTAGTACTAAAACCTGCATAGTGGGAACACGTTTAGGTTTGGTACGTACTAGTAGGTGTGAGCAGGCTTGCACTTAATTGTAGCACTAGTACTTTCAAATGTGATGGGAACATGGTAAAGATTAATTGATGGTTTTTGGTTTCGAAGCCCGAAATGGCTCACGATGAGTTTATTGGAACATAAATTTCAAGTAGACTACACTGCTCAAATGCGTAAATATTATGTCACTATCAAAAATTGGCACAAAATACGAAGAAGACCAATGGAAGTACTAATAGCAACCCATGATTTAACTACTTGCATGCGTGCAGTACTACGCGCATGTCTTTCTTCCGCCCTCACGTCCACTCAATTTGCATGCGCTGTATTAATTGACCATCGATGAAGTGAAGGACTTTACACGCGTCAAATTATCACATAGGCTGGATCTTGGTACAAAATTGCGTCTGCCCGTGTACCCGCATGTCCGTGCAAGGGAATGCGTGTGTGTGTGTGTGGTGTGCGTGCACATCTTCGCTTCATGCATGTACCGCCAGTGCAACTCAGGGAGGACGAGTACATTCTTCTGGAACCAGCAGCACGTCACTGTGATCAATCCACACAAGGTTGTTGCGACAATGCCTCCACATGTGCCACGTGGCTTCATGAACTATAAGAGAGACACTGTGTAGCGTGCCATTGTGTTTTTCACATACTCGAAGTACTAGTAAGGTACACGTGTATTGCACGCGTCAGATTTTGCAACCAAATTATGAATAAATACCACACTATGGCATGTAAGCTCTGAGTCATATATGCCTGCTGTAGACCTTTGTTTAATTCTTATAGTTCATCTCATTCAAAATCAATAGTTTTTATAAAAAACCTAGGGCCTCTTTGATTCGTAGGATTTCCAAAACGCGGGAATAGGAATAACATGGGATTAGAGTGGAATGTCGTCTTGAATCCTACAGGATGGTACGAGTGTTTGATTGTGCATAGAAAAAACGCAGAATTCTTTCAAAGAGGTTTGAGTGGATGGGATGTTTCCTATGAAATCCAGTGCAAATGAATCATATGGAAAAATTGCTATGGTTTACAATCCTACGAATCAAACAACCAAGATAGGAAAAATTCCTAAGGATTAGAATCCTCCAAAATTCCTTCGAGAATCCTTTGAATCAAAGAAGCCCTTAATCTATTTTATGATTCATGGAATTGTGCGTTGTAAAGCATAAAGTAAAAACAAATAATGGCAATTCAACTAGAAAAAAGTTTGGGCAGTTATGATACGGAAGATTCTAGAACAAAGGAGAACCACTGTTGTTTTGAGATTTGTGCATTATGCTTAAGTTCAACCATGGAGTCTGCTAGATTGTACATGTGGCAAAATCCGGTGGGGGCTAGAAGATGGTGCGAGGGGCCGAGTGGAGGGAGACTATGAAGGAGTGCACAACTGCGAGATCGATATTTAGAGAGAGGGGGCGAGAACGTGCGCTGTTGCGCGCAGTGGCGGAGCCATGAAAAATGTCCCATGAGCTAGGGGGCCAAGCATTGCTAATCCTTTACGAGGAGGGCCAATTCATCAACTTAAACCATTTTTACCAGCAATTGTCTAATGATCACATTCATATTAGCCTCGATATATAGTGATGTTAGGGGGGGCAGGGCCCTTGCTGCCCCCTGTCTTCGCCATTGTGCGCGCGTCTGAGAGATGAAGCGGAAGGCATGGATGATGAGAGGGGGGCGTTGGATATATAATTAATGTGGGTGTATTAGCTATATATGTAATCCTATATAGAGAGGTATAGATTGATCGATGTGGACGTGGGAAAGAGGGTGAGACCTCACTAGATATATAGATTGATCGGTTTATGTGGAAAACTATGAAAGACCTAGCTATACACACACACACACATAGAGGAACATCGATCGTTGCGCATGCACGTGAGAGATAAAGAATGCCCGATATGATGGAGAGGGGGATTGTGTGTGTGTGTGCCTTCATGGGAGACCGACCTGAAGAAAAAGATTGCATGTGTGCGATGGATAATGCCGACTGGTAGTGTGTGTGCATGCATGCACGAGAGAAAGTTAGTGGTACAATTATAAAGAGAAGACCAATGTGTGGGTGTAAAAGACTAGGTGAGGTCATAATCAATGTAAAGTTGAATTCAAATATTTGAATAAGAGATCATGATGTTTGAAACCCATGCATGCATGAATATAACGGAGATCTGCGCGGTGTGGTTTGGAAACGAGCATGTTGTAATGTATACACATTGAACAAGGTCAGACTGGTTTGAATTTGAGATACCGATGGCAGACATCGTTTGGCCACATTGCATCCGTGCATGGACACACTATTCTAATTGGAGATGATGGGTGGCTTTCGCATCACATATCTATATCTATACCCCTATATATATATTATATTTATATTTTTATATAGTGTGCGGATAACTTTAACTTTGAAAGATGGTCGTTGGATGAGGCCAATCCGATGGTGCAGAGCTGGCAAATTTGAGCACTACTGGCCGTTGGATATCATCTAGATTCCACCAGATTTTGCCACATGTACAATCTAGAAGACTCTATGGTTGAACTTAAGCATAATGCACAAACCTCAAAACACAAGCACTTCTTCTTTGTTCTAGAATCTTCCGTATCAGAATTGCCCAAATGTTTTTCTACATGATTTGTTTTTACTTTATGCCTTACAACGCACAATTCCATGAATCTTAAAATAGATTAGCTTTCTTATAAAAACTAGATGATTTTGAATGAAATGAACTATAAGAATTAAATGAACATCTACATCATGCATATATGACTCAAATCTTACATGCTATAATGTGGTATTTATTCATAATTTTGTTGCCAAATCTCATGTGTGCAATGCACGTGTACCTTACTAGTCTAAATGGTGTTTGTGTGTGTGTTGTGTGTGTTAAACACATTGTACGTAGTATATCATACTAGTCTAAATTGTCTTTTTTCTTTTGGGTACACGTTAAGCTTGTTCTCCCAAAATTTCAAGCCGCGCCTTGTTATGCCAAAATTTCAAGCTAGCGTCTCTGTCTATCGTGTTGCGAAACTCCCGCATCTTCAACCCGCGCCTTGTTACCTTGAAATATTTAAGATAAATCTTTGTCTCGTTGTGCTCCAACAACTCCCTCCATCTCAACCAGCGCCTTGCTTTTCCAAAATTACAACATGCGCGAAAACTCCCACCTCTTGTGAAATCCCGACATGCGAAATGCCCTGATACCCCTGAACCGAAAGAACCGCCTCAAATCGGTGGGGGGTACTTTTATAACTTAAGCCATGGTTCCCCACTCCCATCCCATCCGCTCACCCATTTGTACACCGAGGCCGGCAAAACCCACGAAGCCCCACACCCTCCTCCATCCGCCACCCAGCCGGAGCCTCTTCCCCCGACGATGTCGTCCACAGCAACACCTCGACGTCCCTCATCCACCGTACCGGATGAGGATCCGTCGTCGATCTGGTCGTCCCGCCGGTTCAGCCACCCCATCCTCCACCTCCAAGGAGCTGCCCCGAGGTTCCCCTCGTCTTTCGCGCCACCTCCATTCCCACACTGCCGTCTTCACCTACACCACCAGAAGAGCATCATCATCACCGTTTCCTCGGATGAAGCTGCGGCCTAATCGGCGCCACGAAAGAGGTTGTGCACTAATCGCCGCATTTTCTTCTTGCTTTGATCTCACGGTGCTGCCGACGCTCGGTCCCGAGCTGACATGGTGTGGCTCCATCCACCGCGGCGTCGCCGGCCACTTCCTCCACGGCGTCGCTCCCTTGGCAGCGACGTCCACATCAGTAGGAGTTGCTGTTGCTTTAGCTCTCGATCGTGCTGCTCCTCTGCTCTTGCTCTCGGTCCCCTGCCTGGTCTGCTCTTGCTCCTGCTCCTGCTCTCGCTCTTACTCTTGCTTGCGATGCTGCTTCGATTTAGCTACACTTCAGCCTACTGAATCAACTTTTGGGTCAGTCAATTTTTAGGGGGTGGGGGGCTCGCAGGAGTTAAGGAAGAACCAGCCGCAGCGGGGAGGGTGGGTCGCCGGAGAGGTACCCCATTATCTATCTTAGGGTTCAGGGTAGGGCGGTGGTCGCCGGCGGTGGTGGGGCGGTGGCGCGGGGATCGCTGGAGAAAAAGCTCGGCATGGGGGGCCTACAGGGATGGCCGGGGCGTTGGCGGACCGGCGGTGCGGAGTGTTTTCGGGGCGGGCGAGGCGGCGCACCGCCAGCCGCGGGCAGCGGGGGCGGCTGTTTAGCCGGTGCTGGCTAGCGGCTCACGGGGGTGGAGGTTGAAGATGAACTGCAGGCCCTTGATTTCGTATCCAACGGCTGCAAAATCAACTTGCCAGAGATGAAAAAGTCAGTCGACTGACGTGTAGCCTCACCTCTAGTGCGTTCAGTTTCAACAGTAAAATTCAGTTTCGACAGCAAAATTCAATTTCGACAGTTAAGTTTAGTTTTAACAGTTAAATTTATTTTCGACAGGTAAGTTCAGAGATGAGCGGCTTATGTATACATCTAGCACTTTGTGGTTATGTATTTTACGTCATCTACTGGAGATGCTATTAGAATTCCACTCAGGTTAACATTGTCTCTCTTGTCCTGCTTCAGCCTCGGCGTCGTACAACTCACCGGAGCTGCTCCAACGACGAAACCCTCCATCACAGCGGAGCAGTACCTCGGGCTCCATCTCCAGACGCCTAAGATCTTCTTCCCCTCCTCCGACTGCCAAGTCAGCTGGAGCATCCTCACCGGCCAACCCAATCACGCTGAGATCGACATGGCTTCGCCAAAGAGGTTGTACACTTCTTGTGGTTTGACTTAATCTCACCATGCTTCTTTGCATCCTGTGATCTTCCAATTCTTGTGAACCAAACACCCAGATTGGCAGAAATCCTGTGTTTTTAAATTCTCTATTTTGCACGTGCATTCCTATCCTATTCCTGTCTATTTCCTATCCCTGCATTGTTAGAATCCTCAAATTCAAACAAGCCCTTACACAATTACTTCTGTTACAGATATGTGTCAAAGAAAACCTTGTGTGGTTTGTCCTGCTCCTGCGGTGCTGTGTTCCACCCCAGCTCAGCTGCTCCAACGACGGAAGGGTTCACCACAGCAGGGATCCGCTCTCCAGACTGTCTTTCGCCGCCTCAGATCTTCTTCCCCGCCGCCGGCAGCCATGACAACTGCATTACCATCATCAACTGAGCAGATGACCTTGAGGACTACACGGGTCCGCAAGAGAGGTCGCACTCTTCCGTGTCTGCTTACGTTATGCATTGCTTAATATGATGACATGCTACTTTATCGTCGTGTTCACCTATTAGACTCCGACTCAGGTCCAAACTTATGCTGAAACTTGAGTTTTTAAATGGTTGTGGGGTACATATTGGGGCAGCAATCAGTACTATCTGTCTACTATCTGGTTAATCTCGGGTGTCTACTATGAGTTTCATGTTGGGTGCAAACAAACATTAAAGGAGCCATTATCTGTATTTTTTAACTAAAGCTATTATCTGCCTGCTATCATTTGTTTTGGGTCTATCCACAGTTTGCTACCATCACTCTGGATTTGTGCATGCACTCCTTACATAATCTCACTATGTTTTATTCCTATGCATGTCAGTTATTGTACACAATGGAACTGAACATGTAGAGCAAAAGAGACGAGCCTTGCGTGGCAATAAAATTTCATGCAGACGTCGCTCCATGGTGGGCGCAAAGGCAGCCCCCCTCCACCCATTTCGGATCGTAATCAAGAGGAAGATAACTGTTCTGAGGGGGATTCAGAAGCAGAAGACCACTCCTATTTACCCCATGAGGTCTTCGCTCTAACATGGCATGCTGATGTTGGTAAAATCATGCATATGTGCCTTGCATTGCTTACTGTATACATCAAAGATGTCATCTGCTTAGTTTAGACATGCTTTGTGTCAATGCCATCTGTTTAGTTTCTTTATCGTATATGTGAATCATGGAATGCCATCTTGTTTAGCCAGGCATCATATATGTGAATTTTGCAATGCCACCCTGGTTAGCCAGTCATCTTATATGTGAATTATATCATGACATCATTTTTTTATTACGTGTTAAATTTGTCAACAATTTTAGTACATTCAATTACTCTTCTTGTGCATCAGCCATTCGGCACGGTCATGGAAAAATCTGGACTGGAAACAAGGCCTTCAGAGCAGACAATGCTATCTGACGAAGTGCATGTCTTGCTGGTTACTGATAGATCCTCAGAGGAGGATTCAGAGACAGATGACCAGTCTGATCCCCCCCCCCACGAGGTGCATGCTCTAACTTGGTAGGGTTATGTTGCTCACATAGTGCGTATGGTATCTTGCATTGCTATGTCATTTGCTTAGTTTAGACATGCTTTGTGTGAATGCCACATATTTAGTGTCTAATTACCATATATGTGAATTATGAAATTCCATCTTGTTGCAAGACATTATATATGTGAATTATGCAATGCTATCTTGTTACAAGGCATTATATATGTGAATTATGCAATGCCATGTTGTTTAGCCAAGCGTCATATATGTGAATTATATCATGTCGTCCTTTTTTTATTTCTCATTGCTTTTGTCGACGATGTTTGTATATTCAACTGATCTTCCTGTGCATCAGCCATTTGAATTGGTGATGGAGAAATCTGGAGTGAAAACAAGGTCTTCAGAGCAGACAATGCTACCTGGTGAAGCAGATATCTTGTTGATTACAGATAGCTCTTCAGAGGAGGAGTCAGAGGCAGATGACCAGTCCTATTATCCCCCTGAGGTTTATGCTCAAACTTGGCAGGGTTATATTACTCATATCATGCATATGTTGTATTGTAGTTCTTAGTTTTTACATCATATACACGATATTGAATGCCATATCCTTAGTTGACACATCATATATGCGATTTCCCTCTGCTCACTTCCTGAGTATATAAATCATATATTTAAATTATAGCATGCCATGATGTTTACATAGACAACATATATCTGAATTATGGCATGCCAACCCATTTTTTAAAGACATAATATAGTTATATCATCTCATCCTGTTCACTCTTCACATAGTCATCATATTTTGAATTATGTCATTCTATCCGTGAATTATATCATGCCATCATGTTTCCATCGACGGCATGTTTCTGATTTATGGCATGCCAACCACTTTAATAGACACATCGTATAGTTATATCATGTCATCCTGTTTACATAGTCATCATATTTTGAAGTATGTCATTCTATCCTATTTAGTTAGCCATCATACATATGAAATTGTGTCATGCTATCCTGTTTAATTAGCCATCATGTATGTGAAATTATGTCCTGCTATTCTGTTTGGTTAGACAACATAAATGTGAATTATTTCATGCCCTGTTTTCTTCCCTACTATCCATTGCACCTGTCTATCTGACAATATCTGTACATTCAATTACTTTTCTTGTTTATCAGCCATTTCAATTGGAGGGGGTGATGGCAGTATATGTGGGAGTAAAAACACGGTCTTCAGAAAAGATCGTGCTACATGTCGATGGAGATAGAACCACAGTTGTACTTGCCCAAGAACTAGCCCCACCACACATAACCCAGACTCACGCAGGTTGTACCCCTACCCAATTGGACAGAGAACCAGCTACACCCCTTCTAACCCCAACCCCAGCAGATAGTAACCCAGTTCCTGTTGACACAGCACCGTCTCCACCACAGAGCAACCAAACACGGGCAGTTAGTAAGGCAACTGCAGTGCCCAAAGCATGAGGACCACCACTCCGAACCCTAAGTCAACGCTTAAAAAGAAGAAGAATTGTTCTCATGTCAGGTGTGACGCCCCAAGACGGGAGCTTCAGATGCTTTCCAAGGTTTCTGGGTTTCGTGGGGTGATTTGTTTCGTCTGTTGCATTCTTCTTTGCATCGTGTGCATTGCATCATGTCATCATGCCATCATGTCATTTCTTTTTCTTAACTCAAGTAAATAAATTGCATGGATCTTCACTCCATTTAAATTGAGGGAACTCACATGGTGATTTCTCTATATAACATATCCTTCCAATATTTTAGGGAGCTACATTAACTATTCCATTAATTTGGAATCATCATAACACACGTGCAAAATAATTCCCTTGGCCTTTTCTTGTTCAAGTGTTGACTCTCTAACCTTTCCTTATACCCTTCTGTCATTTTCCGGAGCTCCACCTAAAATTTCAACATTTTTGGTCACTCCAAAAACCTCGTCCTAGTTCAAACCCATTCGAATTAAATTCAAATGAGTTTGAATGACATCTTTCAATCATGTCTCCCCTAATTTTCGTGAACCGTGCACATTTTTGTGAGTCCGGGAAAATTATCTGCGTGTCCAACTTCTTCCCCTAACCCCTCTTTCTTTTCTTTCTTAATCTCTGTTTTTTTTTCTTTTAGTCGTGAGAGAGAGCCCAGCAGGTCGGCCTCTAGGGCCCATCCTAGGCCCCGCCGCGCCCCTGCCTAGTTCCTAGGCCATCTACACCTAGGCCGCCCAACCTCCTGTAGCCAGGCCGGCCCATTTGCGTCAAGCCCACCTAACCTAACCTAACCCTAGGCCCGAGCAAAACCCCATCCCGATCGATCCCATCTCTCTCCCTCCGCTACCAGGAGACCCTCGCTCGACCTCCTCCTTCTCTCGATCTCACTCTTGTGCCCGACCCCATCTCCCCGCTCGCTGTCCCACTCCCTCTCCTTTCCCTTGTCCTCCTCCTGCCCGATGCCGCCCCGACTTCTCGATGGTAGCCCCGCCGTCGAGCGCCGCCTCCTCCATGTCGACGCCTTGCCATGGCGTCACGCCTAGCCTCCTGTGCTGCTCAAGAGGGTCATCTACAGCGGCCCCGTCACCCGTGTCTGACCTCCGCCACCTCGACCTTGAATTGGCACCCGCGACCCACTTCTCCAGCAAGGCCCTCCCGTCGCCCAAACCTCCTCCGCGCCAGCTCTCATCTGCCTCCTTGCTACCAGGTCACGGGAGCACTGGCCTTGCTTCCTTGGATGCCCTGCCAATGCTCCTTCGGCCACGCTCGACCCTGCCGAAGCTCTGTCACCTGATGCCCCACCAGGACCCCGCGAGATCCAGCAAGTTCTGCACCTTCCCAAGCCCAGCAGCCGTCCTCTCCTTCCTCTGTGCCGCCTCCAACATCTATTGTGCCCTGCATCTCGACCCCGAGCAGCGCTGCCTCGTTGCCATGCTCCTGTGATGCCCTCGCCGCCGTTTCCCTGCTTCATGCCAAGGCCGACACCGGCCATTTCTTCCAGCCGCCGCTCATCCTTGGCGCCATGGTCTCTGCCTCCTTTGGACGACCCGTTGCTGCCGTGCACAACTTTTGCCGTGCCCTGTTGTGTGTGCTGTCCGCTGCCTGGCACCGTTGACGTCAAGACCGTGGTTGCCAAGTTCCTCTTCCAGAGTCGTCAAAGTGCACAAGGACCTCGATGTATGACTACACGATGACGCGCCAAGTTCCCCTCCGATCGTGTACAACTGCTCACGCTGAAGACCATGTGTACCACTACGCCCAAAGACCTTGGATCCGTCAAGTTCCACTACCGTCGACCGTGGATTCATCAAGTTCCTATCCGAAACAAACATGTACCACTACCGTCGCAGAGATCGCGAGAACCACTACTGTCGACCCGCAAAGAACCCGTGGGCGCCAAGCTCCGTGTCGTGACCCCGAACCTCTACGGACATGTATGACTATCCTTGCCCGAAGAACCACGAGTCATAAGCGCCATGAACAACTACTGTCGCAGTGGATCAGACAAGTTTGCGAGTACGACTACTTCCCACGACTACCCTCGAGGACTTTGGTTCCATCAAGTTCGACGACAACATGGGTACAATCTACTGCCGCCATGATTTTTGACAAGAGGTCGTCTACCTCTACTTCCACTACGACCGTCCTGAGAACGTACACTTCCTCTACTTGGCACCGAACGAGAATAGTCCCGTTTGCACACTTTGAAGGTATAACCCCGAGATGATGGCCGTGCACGAATGCTTGCGATGTTTGAGATGCTCGTGTTTGCACCGTGTCCAAATTGTCACTCGTTTCCTTGTCACCAACTCGTGGGACACCCGGAATCCGGGATCGCCACACCATCTTTTGCACGCATCCGCACACTTCTCCTTTGCATCGGTATCTCAATCGAGTTACCAGAACCGGAACGTTGCTGTGGCATCGTTTTCGTTATCGTTGCCGTGACACCCCTTTCCTTTCCACCACGGTGACAAATGCTTCATAATGCTCTTGTCAACTTTTAATAAAAATTGCATAAACTTGTTCATGTCATCCGCATCATGATAAAAACAATTAAAATGTTTAAATTGTTGTTGCATTAAATTACTAAGGCATATAGGGATTTACCGGATTCATTATTTTTTATATCCGGCCCCATTTAAATTGTTTAGATGGTGTAGTGTTGTTATGCCTCACCGCTTGCCTTGTTTAAACAACATTTAATATTGTTGAGTACCTAAACGAGAGAGAACTAAAAATTGATGTGGTGGTCTGTCAATATGCAACTGGTTGCATATTGAGCTCCACTTAACTTGTAGTTTTGTTTGTGCCCTTTGCCATGCCATGCCTCTTTAAACCGGGCATGCATCATACTTGTTTACGCATCGTGCCATGCTTATGTGATGATTGTTTACTATGTTGTTTGCTTATTTCTGGTGTTGCTTCTTCGGGTTAGTTCCGGTAACGTTGCGTTTGTGAGGATCCGTTGGCTACGTTAGTTTTTCTTCTTCATGGACTTGTTCTTCTTCCTTGCGGGATTTTAGGCAAGATGACCATACCCTCGAAATCACTTCTATCTTTGCTTGCTAGTTTCTCGCTCTTTTGCTATGCCTATGCTGCGATACCTACCACTTGCTATATCATGTCTCCCATTTTGCCATGTCAAGCCTCTAACCCACCTTGTCCTAGCAAACCATTGTTTGGCTATGTTACCGCTTTGCTCAGCCCCTCTTCTAGCGTTTCTAGTTGTAGGTGAAGATTGGAGTTTGTTCCTTGTTGGAACACGGATATTTGTTGGGATATCACAATATCTCTTATTTAATTAATGCATCTATATACTTGGTAAAGGGTGGAAGGCTCGGCCTTATGCCTGGTGTTTTGTTCCACTCTTGCTGCCCTAGTTTCCGTCATACCGGTGTTATGTTCCTTGATTTTGCGTTCCTTATACGGTCGGGTTATAATGGGAACCCCTTGACAATTCGCTTTGAATAGAACTCCTCCAGCAAGGACCAACCTTGGTTTTACCATTTGCACTAACAACCTAGCCTTTTCTTTCCCTTGGGTTCTGCAGACTCAAGGGTCATCTTTATTTAAACCCTCGGGCCAGTGCTCCTCTGAGTGTTGGTCCAAACTAGAGCCCCTTGCAGCGCCACCTTGGGGAAACTCGAGGGCTGGTTTTAGTTGTACGGATTGCTTATCCGGTGTGTCCTGAGAACGATATGCGCAGCTCCTATCGGGATTTGTCGGCACAGCAGGTGGTCTTGCTGGACTTGTTTTACCATTGTCGAGATGTCATGTAACCTGGATTCCGAATCTGATCGGGTCTTCCTGGGAGAAGGAATATCCTTCGTTGACCGTGAGAGCTTGTGACGGGCTAAGTTGGGACACCCCTGTAGGGTTTGGAACTTTCAAAAGCCGTGCATGCGGTTATGGGCAGAGGGGAATTTGTTAATGTCTGGTTGTAGAAAACCTGAAACTTATCTTAATTAAAATGCATCAACCGTGTGTAGCCGTGATGGTCTCTTCTCGGCGGGGTCCGGGAAGTGAACACGGTGTTGGAGTTATGCTTGAACGTAAGTAGTCTAGGATCACTTCTTGATCGTAGATTCTCGAACGTGCCTTGCCTTCTCTTCTTGCTCTCTTTTGCGTATGTTAGCCACCATATATGCTAGTGCTTGCTGCAGCTCCACCTCATACCTTTTCCCTACCTATAAGCTTAAATAGTCTTGATCGCGAGGGTGTGAGATTGCTGAGTCCCCGTGACTCACAGATACTTCCAAAACCAGCTTGCAGGTGCCGTTGAACCATGCAGGTGATGCAACCGAGCTCAAGGAGGATCTCGATGAAGACCTCGTTCATTGTGTTGTTTCGTTTCAGTTGATCAATAGTGGAGCCCAGTCGGGGCGATCGGGGATCTTTTGCATTTGGGGTAGTCTTCTTTTATTTTGGTTCCGTAGTTGGACCTTGATTGTATCTGGATGATGTAATGCTTTATTCATGTATTGTGTGAAGTGGCGATTGTAAGCCAACTATGTATCTCTTTCCCTTATGTATTACATGGGTTGTGTGAAGATTACCTAACTCGCGATATTGCTTGCAATGCGGTTATGCCTCAAGTCGTGCTTCGACACGTGGGAGATATATCTGCATCGTGGGCATTACAAGTTGGTAATCATAGCCTTCCCCGACTTAGGATCCCCCTGCTTGATCGAATCGTTGGCGTTGTTGAGTCTAGAAAAATGGTTTGAGTCTTTTAGGATTATATATATCAGAGAGTAGGATTCTTTTTACTCCTCAGTCCCTTCGTCGCTCTGGTGAGGCATCCTGACGTAGAGTTTTGACTCTTCTCTTCTCAAATTTCACTAAAAGAAATTTAGGATCATGCGGGTATCTTGAAATCGCTTCGATGGTTTTGTGACGAGAACATTGTTCTTGGTGGCTCCTGTCATTTAGGGGTTGTGGCAGTGTCCCGGGGAGTTGAGTTCCGAGGTGTTGTCGTCACAATTTTATCGTTGCAATTCTGGAATACCTGAGTTCGCCGACACCGAAAATATCTTTTATGCAGTTGTTGGTGAGATAACCTCGACGCCACCCAGTATTGGGGCGGGAGTTCGGGAGTATTGCCATAACTCGTATAACGGATGCTTTTCGAAGGTTGAGGTAAACGATTTCCAAAGGTTTCTTGGTTATGTGTTGAAGGATGGATACGGCTGGATGTAGGATTTGTGTAGTTTTGGGTGAGATATTATGCTTCCCCTGTATCCCATACACCTGATTGAATAACCGGAAAGTTTCAGGAGTTTATAAGTGGGAATTTAAGTAGCTCTTAGGATATCTTTCCGACAAATACATGACATGAGATTGGGGTTCGACGTCTAGTGGTCCGCCTATCCACGGTTGGTTTTACAATGGTCTCGTTGTGTCTTAAAGAGTCCATGGCTATGCCGACCCGGGGACACTCCGTATGTCATGTGCACTGCCTTGTAAATGATGGTGATGTACGATCGAGCCCGTGTAGGCCCCACCAGAAAAACTTCGGACGAATTCTCTATCATATGTTTGTTCCGATTTTGTTTTGCAAGCCAATCCTTTGTTTTGTTTTTAGTTGTGGTATTCGAGTTGCTTCGAAGTCAAATGTTGATTCCATACCTTCCCTAAGCGGTGTTCTCATATTTCTATGTGAATACTAATCCTTCATGATCATCGATATTGTCATGTCAATCTTTTCCAACCGGCGTGCTTCTCTTCAAGTGGATCTGATCACTTTAACATTCGCAAGATCAATTATCAGTTCTTCTCAACGGTGTTTGCTTCATCCGTTCCAAGTTGCCTTTGTTTTCCCACCCCCCCACCCTTTTTCTTCGAGGACTCGGATTTCTTAATCGAGTATCTATTTTATTGATGCAAAGCCTCTTCATTCCTTTCCTTCAATGTTCTTATCCGGTGATTCTCTAGAAGATTCTAACGGAGCTTCAAGTGTTTTATTCTTCGTTCTTTTCTTCTCCGGTGAATTCAATGCAAGCTTTCGATGTTGATCAAATCTTTTTCATTGTTTCACATGCTTTCCATGTTCGAAGTCCTTACCGAAGACTCTCTTAATTGTTCACCTCTCTCTATTCAATTGTTCCGGAGTGCTGAAGATATCTCGAGGTTGTTATCTCATTCAAGCCATTTAATTCAACCGGTGCAATCTATCTTTTCAAGTATTTGTTCAACGGTGTATCTTTTGAGTGGGCCCTAACCCACTGGTCTTTTCCCAGGATCTTACCCGACTCTTCTAATTTCCCGAAGCTTTTCTCAAATCTTTTTAAGTTTGACATAAGAATGAATCATCATCAGTCAAATGTGTTTCCCCAGGATCTTTCAAATTCTTTTCATCGTTGGCTCAACCTTTCCATTCTTCATTCCGGAGTGCCTCAACAATTCATGGTGGTGTTTCTCATCATCTTCTTCAACATTTGAGGACCGAAGAAGATTTTTCCTCTAAATCTTGCTCCTTTCTCTTCAAGATTCATGGTTCTAGCTTATTGCCATTCTCTCATCATTGTATTCGATTGTGACAATTCTTTTCATCCTTCTGGAGCAATTCAGGAGTCTTTGCAGTTTTTTTCTCCAGAGCCCATCATTCTCAGCTTTCAGCTATCATCCTCCAAATCTTGCCGGTGCATCATTCAAGTATTCTCTTATCAGCTCGTGATCTCTTTGTTCTCATGTATCTAAATTCTCTCAAGAATCTTCGTTTATTTACTAGTCCTTCCCGGTGTTTCTTCATCTTTTATTTGTTCATTTTCAATTCCTACGGTGGTTTGCTCAAGATTCTATTCCATGGTTATCATATTAATTCATTCGTTGTTTCAATTCTACCGGTGGATCCTTGAAGACATTCACAAGTTGCGCTATATCTATCTTAATCTTTTCTACGAGAATAAGTAGTATGCTAAATCCATTGCTTGTCATCAATTTAAATTGGTGAAGGATACGCATAACATAATTCTTATTCTTGTTTCATCCAAGTGATCAATTCCTTCCTTCAGAGTTTGTTCCTGATGAATAAATTCTTTATTATTTTTGTTCCATCTTTTCCTTTTCCGGAGTTCCAAGATCTTTCAATTATATCATTTCAAAGCTTCATCTAATCATTGTAAGACTTCAATCTTATTCTTTTCATCCTTCACTTCCTTTTGATCATTCTTTTAGTACCGGAGTTCTTTACGAAGGCTCAACATGATGATTTGCAAGGATACTTTTCATTCTTCAATTGTTCTTCAAGATTTTTCTCGGAGCTAAGATCTGCCAAGATATTACTCTAAAATAAACATGGTGCCCAACACATGTTTTGTTTGAGGAGTTCAAGCCTTCTTCATTTTGCATTCCGAAGTGCAATTCTTTCTACCGTATCATTTGAGGTGGTGCCATGTCATTCTTCATAATTTGAGTTGATGTTTCATGATTCACATGTTGTCAAGAATGGGATATCTTAAATCCATCAATCTCTTCATTGGAGTTATCTTGGGTTATATTTCACCTAAAGCTTTTCCTAAGGATTGTTGCTATTTATGGTGCTAATAAATGATCGAAGTAATTCATTTATCCTTCCGGGGAGATAAGCTTCTCATCTCCTTGTTGATGTCAATCCAATCTTTTTCCGTGAGTGGCAGGTTGTCACCTCAAAATTTTGAGATGTATTCCATAAGACCAGCGGCCTCCCAAGCCCAGCGGCCGTCCTTCTACTTCCTCTGCGCCGCCTCCAACATCTGTTGTGCCCTGCATCTTGACCCCGAGCAGTGCTGCCTCGTTGCCATGCTCCTGTGATGCCCTCGCCGCCGTTTCCCTGCTTCATGCCAAGGCCGACGCCGGCCATTTCTTCCAGCCGCCGCTCATCTTGGCGCCATGGTCTCTACCTCCTTTGGACGACCCGTTGCTGCAGTGCACAACTTTTGCCGTGCCCTGTTGTGTGTGCTCTCCGCTGCCTGGCACCGTTGAGGTCAAGACCGTGGTTGCCAAGTTCCTCTTCCAGAGTCGTCAAAGTGCACGAGGACCTCGATGTATGACTACACGATGACGCGCCAAGTTCCCCTCCGACCGTGTACAACTGCTCACGCTGAAGACCATGTGTACCACTACGCCCGAAGACCTTGGATCCGTCAAGTTCCACTACCATCGACCGTGGATTCATCAAGTTCCTATCTGAAACGAACGTGTACCACTACCATCGCCGAGATCGGGAGAACCACTACCGTCGACCAGCAAAGAACCCGTGGGCGTCAAGCTCCGTGTCGTGACCCCGAACCTCTACAGACATGAACGACTATCCTTGCCCGAAGAACCGTGAGTCACGAGCGCCGTGAACAACTACTGTCACCGTGCATCCGACAAGTTTGCGAGCACGACTACTTCCCACGACTACCCTCGAGGACTTTGGTTCCATCAAGTTCGACGACAACATGGGCACACTTTGAAGGTATAACCCCGAGACGACAGCTGTGAACAAATGCTTGCGATGTTTGAGATGCTCGTGTTAGCACCGTGTCCAAATTGTCACTCGTTTTCTTGTCGCCAACTCGTGGGACACCCGGAATCCGGGATCGCCCCACCATCTTTTGCACGCATCCGCACACTTCTCCTTTGCATCGGTATCTCAATCAAGTTACCAGAACCGGAACGCTGCCATGGCATCGTTTTCGTTATCGTTGCCGTGACACCCCTTTCCTTTCCACCACGGTGACAAATGCTTCATAATGCTCTTGTCAACTTTTAATAAAAATTGAATAAACTTTTTCATGTCATCCGCATCATGATAACAACAATTAAAATGTTTAAATTGTTGTCACATTAAATTACTATGGCATATGGGGATTTACCGGATTTGTTATCTGTTATATCCGGCCTCATTTAAATTGTTTAGATGGTGTAGTGTTGTTATGCCTCACCTCTGTCCATGTTTAAACAACATTTAATATTGTTGAGTACCTAAACGAGAGAGAACTAAAAATTGATGTGGTGGTCTGTCAATATGCAACTGGTTGCATATTGAGCTCCACTTAACTTGTAGTTTTGTTTGTGCCCTTTGCCATGCCATGCCTCTTTAAACCGGGCATGCATCATACTTGTTTACGCATCGTGCCATGCTTATGTGATGATTGTTTACTATGTTGTTTGCTTATTTCTGGTGTTGCTTCTTCGGGTTAGTTCCGGTAACGTTGCGTTTGTGAGGATCCGTTGGCTACGTTAGTTTTTCTTCTTCATGGACTTGTTCTTCTTCCTTGCAGGATTTCAGGCAAGATGACTATACCCTCGAAATCACTTCTATCTTTGCTTGCTAGTTTCTCGCTCTTTTGCTATGTCTATGCTGCGATACCTACCACTTGCTATATCATGTCTCCCATTTTGCCATGTCAAACCTCTAACCCACCTTGTCCTAGCAAACCATTGTTTGGCTATGTTACCGCTTTGCTCAGCCCCTCTTATAGCGTTTCTAGTTGCAGGTGAAGATTGGAGTTTGTTCCTTGTTGGAACACAGATATTTGTTGGGATACCACAATATCTCTTATTTAATTAATGCGTCTATATACTTGGTGAAGGGTGGAAGCCTCGGCCTTATGGCTGGTGTTTTGTTCCACTCTTGCCGCCCTAGTTTCTGTCATACCGGTGTTATGTTCCTTGATTTTGTGTTCCTTACATGGTCGGGTTATAATGGGAACCCCTTGATAGTTCACTTTGAATAAAACTCCTCCAGCAAGGCCCAACCTTGGTTTTACCATTTGCACTAACAACCTAGCCTTTTCTTTCCCTTGGGTTCTGCAGACTCAAGGGTCATATTTATTTAAACCCCCGGGCCAGTGCTCCTTTTAGTGTTGGTCCAAACTAGAGCCCCTTGCAGCGCCACCTCAGGGAAACTCGAGGGCTGGTTTTAGTTGTATGGATTGCTTATCCGGTGTGCCCTGAGAACGAGATATGTGTAGCTCCTATCGGGATTTGTCGGCACAGCGGGTGGTCTTGCTGGACTTGTTTTACCATTGTCGAGATGTCTTGTAACCGGGATTCCGAGTCTGATCGGGTCTTCCTGGGAGAAGGAATATCCTTCGTTGACCGTGAGAGCTTGTAATGGGCTAAGTTGGGACACCCCTGTAGGGTTTTGAACTTTCGAAAGTCGTGCCCACGGTTATGGGCAGAGGGGAATTTGTTAATGTCCGGTTGTAGAAAACCTGAAACTTATCTTAATTAAAATGCATCAACCGCGTGTGTAGCCGTGATGGTCTCTTCTCAGCGGTGTCCGGGAAGTGAACACGGTGTTGGAGTTATGCTTGAACATAAGTAGTCTAGGATCACTTCTTGATCATAGATTCTCGAACGTGCCTTTCCTTCTCTTCTCGCTCTCTTTTGCGTATGTTAGCCACCATATATGCTAGTGCTTGCTGCAGCTCCACCTCATACATTTTCCCTACCTATAAGCTTAAATAGTCTTGATTGCGAGGGTGTGAGATTGCTGAGTCCCTGTGACTCACAGATACTTCCAAAACCAGCTTGCAGGTGCCGTTGAACCGTGCAGGTGACGCAACTGAGCTCAAGGAGGAGCTCGATGAAGACCTCGTTCATTGTGTTGTTTCGTTTCAGTTGATCAGTAGTGGAGCCCAGTCGGGGCGATCGGGGATCTTTTGCATTTGGGGTAGTCTTCTTTTATTTTGGTTCCGTAGTCGGACCTTGATTGTATCTGGATGATGTAATGCTTTATTCATGTATTGTGTGAAGTGGCGATTGTAAGCCAACTATGTATCTCTTTCCCTTATGTATTACATGGGTTGTGTGAAGATTACCTCACTTGCGACATTGCTTACAATGCGGTTATGCCTCTAAGTCGTGCTTCGACACGTGGGAGATATAGCCGCATCGTGGGAGTTACATCAGGTTCTGTAGCTATGGTTCATACTACTTTGCTCTTGCATCACTGTATTTACTCATACCAACTAATTTCAAATTTGAAGGATGCAATTGAAACTCCAATGGCGCAACATTTATATTTTAAACCTGTTTCTTTAACGTGTTTGCTGGTGTAACTTGCTCTATGTTGATTTCAGTTTCAATTGAAGAAACAATTATATTCTCATGCCATGCACCTTACAAGTGTTGTCATTGTTGTGTAGTTTCCCACACTTATATTTTGTCTAAGCTGCTTTGTCTTAAATAGATATGATTCGAACGGTATCTATCTTGATTTGGCAACCTAAACTAGAATGATATAGACCATACAGTGACCATACTACATAGATATATGTTTGTTTCATGTTGTTATCCTGTCCACCTTACTACTAAACTGGTTTACCAAAATAAGTTTCATATACTATATTGTATACCTGTGATGTGTTTGTTTGTTTCTCTTTTAGAATGCAGATAAAATATTAGAGAAGAGTATCCCGTTATGCAATGGTACAGGAAGTAATGCAGATAAGGTTCAAGATAGTGAGACATCCCTGTTGGTCTCCAAGAAAGCTGATAAAAAACTATATTGAAGACACTGAGACAACCCCAAAGTCCTGTCTTAATGTAGTGTTCGAGTTACTGGCTACTACTGCTGGCACCAGCTCTTCGAACTCGCTGCCTGAATTAGTTCGGCTTCTTGAGTCTCAGCTTCAAGTTGAAAGACATCTATCATATGTTATGTGCTACCTCTTGAGCACTTCGTTGGTTTTCCTCGAAGAGGAAGGGATGATGCATCAAAGTAGCGTAAGTATTTCCCTCAATTTTTGAGAACCAAGGTATCAGTCCAGTAGGAGGCTACGCACGAGTCCCTCATACCTGCACAAAACAAATAAATCCTCGAAACCAACGCAAATAGGGGTTGTCAATCCCTATAAGGCCACTTACGAGAGTGAGATCTGATAGATGTGATAAGATAATATTTTTGGTATTTTTATGATAAAAATGCAAAGTAAAATAAAGGCAAAGTAAATAGCAAAGGAAATAACTAAGTAGTAGGAGATTAATATGATAAAGATAGACCCGGGGGCCATATTTTCACTAGTGGCTTCTCTCGAGAGCATAAGTATTCTACAGTGGGTGAACAAATTACTGTTGAGCAATTGACAGAATTGAGCATAGTTATGAGAATATGTAGGTATGATCATGTATATAGGCATCATGTCCAAGACAAGTGGACCAACTCCTGCCTGCATCTACTACTGTTACTCCACTCATCGACCGCTATCCAGCATGCATCAAGAGTATTAAGTTAAAAACAGAGTAACGCCTTAAGCAAGATGACATGATGTAGAGGGATAGACTCATGCAATATGAAGAAAACCCCATCTTGTTATCCTCGATGGCAACAATACAGTACGTGCCTTGCTACCCTTACTGTCACCGGGAAAGGACACCGCAAGATTGAACCCAAAGCTAAGCACTTCTCCCATTTCAAGAAAGATCAATCTAGTAGGCCAAACCAAACTGATAATTCAAAGAGACTTGCAAAGATGACCAATCATACATAAAAGAATTTAGAGAAGATTCAAATATTATTCATAGATAGACTTGATCATAAACCCACAATTCATCGGTCTCAACAAACACACTGCAAAAAGAAGATTACATCGAATAGATCTCCACAAGAGAGGGGGAGAACATTGTATTGAGATCCAAAAAGAGAGAAGAAGCCATCTAGGTACTATCTATGGACCCGTAGGTCTGAGGTGAACTACTCACACTTCATCGGAGGGGCTATGGTGTTGATGTGGAAGCGCACCATGACCGATGCCCCCTCCGCCGGAGCTCCGAAACAGGCCCCAAGATGGGATCTCGTGGATACAGAAAGTTACGGTGGTGGAACTAGGGTTTTGGCTCCGTTTCTGATCGTTTGGGGGTACATGGATATATATAGGAGGAAGGAGTACGTCGGTGGAGCAACAGGGGGCCCACGAGGGTGGAGGGCGCGCCTGGTGGGGGTGGGCGCGCCCCCTACCTCATGGCCTCCCGTTTCTTTTCTTGACATAGGGTCCAAGTCTCCCGGGTCTTGTTCGTTGAGAAAATCGCGTTCCCGAAGGTTTCATTCTGTTTGGACTCCGTTTGATATTCCTTTTCTTCGAAACCCTAAAACAGGCAAAAAGCAGCAATTCTGGGCTGGTCCTCCGGTTAATAGGTTAGTCCCGAAAATAATATAAAAGTGGATAATAAAGCACAATAATGTCCAAAACTGTAGATAATATAGCATGGAGCAATCAAAAATTATAGATACATTGGAGACGTATCAAGCATCCCCAAGCTTAATTCATGCTCGTCCTTGAGTAGGTAAATGATATAAACAGAATTTTTGATGCGGAGTGCTACTTGACATAATTTTAATATAATTCTTCTTAATGGTGGTATGAATATTCAGATCCGAAAGATTCAAGACAAAAGTTCATATTGACATAAAAATAATATTACTTCAAGCATACTAACAAAGCAATTATGTCTTCTCAAAACAACATGGCTAAAGAAAGTTATCCCTACAAAATCATATAGTCTGGCTATGCTCTATCTTCACCATAGAAAATATTTAAATCATGCACAACCCTGATGACAAGCCAAGCAATTGTTTCATACTTTTGACATTCTCAAAACTTTTTCAATTTTCACGCAATACATGAGCGTGAGCCATGGATATAGCTCTATAGGTGGAATAGAGTGGTGGTTGTGGAGAAGACAAAAAGGGAGAAGATAGTCTCACATCAACTAGGCGTATCAATGGGCTATGGAGATGCCCATCAAGAGATATCAATGTGAGTGAGTAGGGATTGCCATGCAACGGATGCACTAGAGCTATAAGTATATGAAAGCTCAAAAAGAAACTAAGTGGTTGTGCATCCAATTTGCTTGCTCATGAAGACCTAGGGCAATTTGAGGAAGCCCATCATTGGAATATACAAGCCAAGTTCTATAATGAAAGATTCCCACTAGTATATGAAAGTGATAACATGAGAGACAATCTACTATGAAGATCATGGTGCTACTTTGAAGCACAAGTGTGGTAAAAGGATAGTAACATTGTCCCTTCTCTCTTTTTCTCTCATTTTTTTTATTATTTGGGCTTTTTCTCCTTTTTATGGCCTCTTTTCATTCTTTTTTTCTTTTTTTCTTTATCGTCCAGAGTCTCATCCCGACTTGTGGGGGAATCATAGTCTCCATCATCCTTTCCTCACTGGGACAATGCTCTAATAATGATGATCATCACACTTTTATTTTTCTTACAACTCAACAATTACAACTGGATACTTAGAACAAAATATGACTCTATATGAATGCCTCTGGCGGTGTACCAGGATATGCAATGATGCATGAGTGACATCTATGAAAGAATTATGAATGGTGGCTTTGCCAAAAATACGATGTCAACTACATGATCATGCTAAGCAATATGACAATGATGGAGTGTGTCATGATGAACGGAATGACGGAAAGTTGCATGGCAATATATCTCGGAATGGATATGGAAATGCCATAATAGGTAGGTATGGTGGCTATTTTTAGGAAGGTATATGGTGGGTGTATGATACTGGCGAAAGGTGCGCGGTATTAGAGAGGCTAGCAAAGGTGGAAGGGTGAGAGTGCGTATAATCGATGGACTCAACATTAGTCATAAAGAACTCATATACTTATTGCAAAAATCTACAAGTCATCAAAGCAAAGTATTACGCGCATGCTCCTAGGGGGATAGATTGGTAGGAAAAGACCATCGCTCGTCCCCGACCGCCACTCATAAGGAAGACAATTAATAAATAAATCATGCTCCGACTTCATCACATAACGGTTCACCATACGTGCATGCTATGGGAATCACAAAATTCAACACAAGTATTTCTCAAATTCACAACTACTCAACTATCATGACTTTAATATCACCATCTTTATATCTCAAAACAATTATCAAGTATCAAACTTATCATAGTATTCAACACACTCATAAGAAAGTTTTATTATTAATCTTGTATACCAAGCATATTAGGATTTTAAGCAAATTACCATGCTATTAAGACTCTCAAAATAATCTAAGTGAAGCATGAGACATCAATAGTTTCTATAAAACAAATCCACCACAGTGCTCTAAAAGATATAAGTGAAGTACTAGAGCAAAATTATATAACTCAAAAGATATAAGCGAAGCACATAGAGTGTTCTAAAAAATTCTAAATCATGTACGGCTCTCTCAAAAGGTGTGTACAACAATGATGATTGTGGTAAACTAACAAGCAAAGACTCAAATCATACAAGACACTCCAAGCAAAACACATATCATGTGGTAAATAAAAATATAGCTCCATGTAAAGTTACCGATAGAAGTAGACGAAAGAGGGCATGCCTTCCGGGGCATCCCCAAGCTTTGGCTTTTAGATGTCCTTAGATTATCTTGGGGGTGCTGTGGGCATCCCCAAGCTTAGGCTCTTGCCACTCCTTGTTCCATAATCCATCAAATCTTTAGCCAAAACTTGAAAACTTCACAACACAAAACTTAAAGTAGAAAATCTCGTGAGCTCCGTTAGCGAAAGAAAACAAAATATCACTTCAAGTTACTGTAATGAACTCATTATTTATTTATATTGGTGTTATACCTACTGTATTCCAACTTATATATGGTTTATAAACTATTTTAGTAGCCATAGATTCATCAAAAAAGCAAACAACACACGAAAAACAGACTCTGTCAAAAACAGAACAGTCTGCAGTAATATGTAGCTAGCGCAAGATCTGTAATCCCGAAAATTCCAAAATAAATTTCTGGACGTGAGGAATTTATCTGTTAATCATCTTCAAAAAGAATTAACTAAATATCACTCTCCAAATAAAAATGACAGCAGTTCTCGTGAGCGCTAAAGTTTCTGTTTTTTACAGAAAGTTCAACAAGACTTTTCCCCAAGTCTTCCCAACGGTTCTACTTGGCACAAACACTAATTAAACACAAAAAACACAACCAAAACAGAGGCTAGATAAATTATTTATTACTAAACAGGAGAAAAAAGCAAGGAATAAAAATAAAATTGGGTTGCCTCCCAACAAGCGCTATCGTTTAACGCCCCTAGCTTGGCATAACAAGCAAGAATATATATATGTATTGCCATCTTTGGTAGGAAATTCTTCAATGAGGCATCTACCATATTTAGGAATTTCTTTCTTTTTATTAATTATCAAACTTTTAGGCACAAGATCGAAAAATTCATTTGTAACAAATGGTTCCTTGATGATAGCAAAAAGATTGGGATGAACACTTATCTATGGTTTATCGATCCTAACGGAATTGTGATTTATTTTCTCATTAACTATGGGTTCCTTTTCTTTAATATCTTTCAAAGTAACTCCTACTTTAGATCCATATTGAGAGATTTGGCTGTGGATATTTTTATCCAAATTTTCAATTAACTCTATGGTAGCAACCTTATTTTCAATAATCTCAAGCCTTTGCATTACATGCTCCAAAGTTAATATAGTTCCATTAACCAAGAGAGGGGGTGAGCCAAATAAATCTAACATAGCATTATAAGAATCAAAAGTATGGCTACCAAAAAAGTTCCCTCCGGTAATAGTATCAAGAACATAACGGTGCCATGGTGTAATGCCTACATAAAAATTGCGAAGGAGAATGGTAGTAGATTGCTTCCTAGTAGATCTATTTTGAGCATTGCAAATTCTATACCAAGCATCTTTTAGATTTTCACCCTCCCTTTGCTTAAAATTTAGAATTTCATTCTCGGGAGACAACGCACAAGATAAGGGACTAGCCATAATGACAAGCAAGCAAACTAACACACAAGCAAACAAAAAGCAAGCGGGCGAAAAGGGGCAAATAGGGAAAGAGAGGGAGGATAGAGAGAGGGTGAATAAAACGGCAAGGGTGAAGTGGGGGGGAGAGGAAAACGAGAGGCAAATGGCAAATAATGTAATGTGGGAGATAAGGGTATGTGATGGGTAGTTGGTATATTGACTTTTGCGTAGACTTCCCCGGCAACGGCGCCAGAAATCCTTCTTGCTACCTCTTGAGCACTGCGTTGGTTTTCCCCGAAGAGGAAGGGATGATGCAGCAAAGTAGCATAAGTATTTCCTTCAGTTTTTGAGAACCAAGGTATCAATCCAGTAGGAGGCTATGCGCAAGTCCCTCGTACCTGCACAAAACAAATAAATCCTCGCAACCAACGCAAATAGGGGTTGTCAATCCCTATAAGGCTACTTACGAGAGTGAGATCTGATAGATATGATAAGATAATATTTTTGGAATTTTTATGATAAAAATGCAAAGTAAAATAAAGTAAAAGTAAATAGCAAAGGAAATAACTAAGTAGTAGGAGATTAATATGATAAAGATAGACCCGGGGGCCATAGGTTTCACTAGTGGCTTCTCTCGAGAGCATAACTATTCTACGGTCGGTGAACAAATTACTATTGATAAATTGACAGAACTGAGCATAGTTATGAGAATATCTAGGTATGATCATGTATATAGGCATCACGTCCAAGACAAGTAGACCGACTCCTGCCTGCATCTACTACTATTACTCCACTCATCGACCACTATCCAGCATGCA
This sequence comes from Triticum aestivum, assembly GCF_018294505.1. Taxonomy (NCBI): domain Eukaryota; kingdom Viridiplantae; phylum Streptophyta; class Magnoliopsida; order Poales; family Poaceae; genus Triticum; species Triticum aestivum. The sequence goes on along the minus strand of NC_057803.1, from coordinate 391,882,152 downwards.
TCTAGAGTATTAAGTTAAAAACAGAGTAACGCATTAAGAAGATGACATGATGTAGAGGGATAGACTCATGCAATATGAAGAAAACCCCATCTTGTTATCCTCGATGGCAACAATACAAAACGTGCCTTGCTGCCCTTACTGTCACCGGGAAAGGACACCGCAAGATTGAACCCAAAGCTAAGCACTTCTCCCATTGCAAGAAAGATCAATCTAGTAGGCCAAACCAAATTGATAATTCGAAGAGACTTGCAAAGATAACCAATCATACATAAAAGAAATCAGAGAAGATTCAAATATTATTCATAGATAGACTTGATCATAAACCCACAATTCATCGGTCTCAACAAACACACCGCAAAAAGAAGATTAGATCGAATAGATCTCCACAAGAGAGGGGGAAAACATTATATTGAGATCCAAAAAGAGAGAAGAAGCCATCTAGCTACTAACTATGGACCTATAGGTCTGCGGTGAACAACTCACACTTCATCGGAGGGGCTATGGCGTTGATGTAGAAGCCCTCCATGATCGATGCCCCCTCCGGCGGAGCTCCGGAATATGCCCCAAGATGGGATCACGTGGATACAGAAAGTTACAGTGGTGGAATTAGGGTTTTGGCTCCGTTTCTGATCGTTTGCGGTCCGTGGATATATATAGGAGGAAGGAGTACGTCGGTGGAACAATAGGGGGCCCACGAGGGTGGAGGGCGCGCCTAGTGGGGGTGGGCGCGCCCCCTACTTCGTGGCCTCCTGTTTCTTTTCTTGACGTTGGGTCCAAGTCTCCCGGGTCTTGTTCGTTGAGAAAATCACGTTCCTGAAGGTTTCATTCTGTTTGTACTTTTTTTGATATTCCTTTTCTTCGAAACCCTAAAACAGGCAAAACACATCAATTCTGGGTTGGGCCTCTGGATAATAGGTTAGTCCCAAAAATAATATAAAAGTGGATAATAAAGCCCAATAATGTCAAGAACAGTAGATAATATAGCATGGAGCAATCAAAAATTATAGATACGTTGGAGACGTATCATTATGCGACAGGAAGCCGAAGGACTTAGGAAGTCCCTGTAGAATTCAGATGCATACTTTCTGGTGCAACAGCAAGTGCTGGAGGATTTAAGCGCCAAACAAGAGAAAGTTATGGGTACCCAGGATATTGTTTCTCGAGCTCTTCTGGAGTGGTTTCTATTCTGGACTTGTTTTGCTGCGGCGTTTATATGCTGCTTTGTTCCCTATATTTGCACTGGTGGCGAACTTTGATGCCCAGTGGATGTAATATGTGTAATAGCCGTGATAGCCTAGCGTAAGTTGCTTGCCTGTTTATTTCCTTATTGTCTTGTTTATTTGTTTTCTTGTAGTCAGTGCAGTTCTTTTTCCGCGGTTTGCTAGTGGCCGCAATAACCTATTTTTTAAAACTAGGCCACATTAACCATGGGCTACATATTTACTGTAGTTAACATGGGCCTCATACGGGCCGTAGAAACAATGGGCCTTCTAAGGGCCATTAGAAACAATGGGCCTTCTACGGGGCGTAGAAACCATGGGCCTTATACGGTCCGTTGACACAATGGGCCTTCTACGGGTCGTATGATCGGTTGGCCAAACATGGGCCAATAACAGACCACATTATGGCCCTAAATGGGCTAGAGTTGAAATCGTCCGTTCATGGGCCGACCATAACGGGCTACCATTAATCGGCCGTATTTGATGACACTATGAAAAAGGCCCAACGTATTAACGGGCCACAAATGGACTGAATGTAACCACGGGCTGAATTTGGCCCACAAGAAGAACATGGGCTGGAAACGGCCCAACGGAATAATGGGTCGTTAATGGGTATAAAGTGATACACTGTTCATTACGGGCCAGTTTTACTACGGGCCGTTAATGGGCCGAGGGTTACTAAGGACCTCATATGGGCCGAAAAACGTCATGGGCCATACATGGGCCAGAAGTTAAAACAGACTGGAATTATATTGGACGGCCCAAATGACACAACTAGGCCTAATTCGGATAGGCCGCAAACGGGCCCTGGGTTAGCATGCTGTAAATGGGCTATATGCAAACATGCCGTAAACAGGCTTGCCTTGGGCCGGCCCGCCACCTTTTGACCAAGTCAAATGGGCCGGCCTTTTCACAGGAATGGGCCTCTGTTGGGCCATGCCACGTGTCGACGTATCATAGGCGCTTTGGGTCCAATGAGTGGATGACATTTGTCCCAACGGTGAGCCGACACGTGTTCCCTCCAGCCAATCATGATTTTACACGTGGCAAATCCCCATTGGTCGGGGCTGTTAACGAGTTATCGGATCCAAAACTGGACCCGATAGCTTAACGGCGTTCCATTACGGTGGATGGCATGTGTCGGTCACCCTTGACGAAAGCACTTCTGTGACGCATGATTTATCGTCATGGAAGTGGACACTTCCGTGATGATAATTTTGGTAATGTCGTGGAACACTTCCACGACAGCACAGGTATGACTATCTTGATTCTGTCATAAAATTGTCATGGATGTACATGCATGACAGAAAACATGACTTACTATGACAAACACGTATCATCACGGAAGTGTATTTTTTTGTAGTGGTGTTACAACTCTCGTCCACTACAAGAGGATCTCGTCCCGAGATCTAGGACTGAAAGAACTCCGGATATTCGAAACAGTGGTGATCCTCGCGCTCCCAAGTAGCTTCTTGGCTGGAATGGTGAGACCACTTAACTTTGAGGAATTTGATTGACTTGTTGCGAGTTTTGCGCTTAGATTCTTCAAGAATGGCAACGGGATGCTCATGATAAGACAAGTCTACTTGGAGGTCAATCTCTTCGAAGTTGATAGTGCGCTCGGGCGTCTTGAAGCACTTGCGAAGTTGTGATACGTGCAACACATTATGCATGTTTGAGAAGTTAGAAGGGAGATCAAGTTGATAGGCGAGGTCACATATCTTGGGTCAAGCTTACCTTTGATACCGAAGCGGTTGAGTGCCTTTCATGGGAGAGACACGGAGATAGACACGGTCTTCGATCTCGAAAGCCAAGTCACGGTGCTTGCTATCATAGTAACTCTTTTGGTGAAATTGTGCGGCATTGAGATTTTCACGGATGACTTTACACATTTTTTCAGCTTCTATGATCAAGTCATTGCCAAGAAGTTGGCGTTCACCAGTCTCGGACCAGTTGAGGGGAATACGGCACTTTCTGCCATATACGATTTCAAAAGGGGCCTTGCCCGAACTTGCTTGGAAGTTGTTGTTGTAGGAGAACTCAGCAAACGGGAGGTAATCTTCCCACTTCATACCAAAGGAGATGACACAAGTTCTGAGCATGTCTTCAAGGATTTGGTTGAGTCTCTCGACTTGGCAACTTGTTTGAGGATGGAAAGCCATGCTGAAATGAATGCTGGTGCCCATGGCCTTCTGGAAAGAGTCCCAGAAGTTGGAAGTGAAAATGGTTCCGCGGTCTGAAGAGATCAATTGAGGAATCCCGTGCAATGAGACAATTCTGGAGGTGTATATCTCTGCCAACTGAGCTGTCGTGATAGATTCTTTGACTGGAAGGAAATGAGCCACTTTTGTAAGCTTGTCAATGACAACGAAGATAGCATCATTCCCACGCTTGGACTTGGGAAAGACAGTGACAAAGTCCATCTCGATATGATCAAACTTCCATTCTGGAATAGAAAGAGGTTGGAGGAGACCGGCTGGTCGTTGATGTTCTGCTTTCAACCTTCGACATACATCACATTAATTCACGAATTGAGCAATCTCTCGCTTCATGCAAGTCCACCAATACGACTGCTTGAGGTCATGGTACATCTTCGAACTTCCTGGGTGGATGGAAAGAAGAGATTTGTGCGCTTCGTTCATTAGGACCTTGCTTAGATCACCTTTTGGAACCACAATCCGGTCCTCAAAGAATAAGGTGTCCTTGTCATCAATGCGATAGCACTTGTATTTGGGTAAGCCCTTGGCAACACCATGTTTCACCTTGTTCACCATGGTATCAAGGAGTTGTGCCTCACGAATTTGGTCTTCCATAGTTGGAGTGACTTGAAGGTTGGCAACAAAACCTTGAGGAACAACTTGGAGGTTGAGCTTCTGGAATGCTTCAAAAAGATCAGGTTGGAATGGCTTGAGAATTAAGTTGTTGCAATACGCCTTTCTGCTCAATACATCTGCAATCACATTAGCCTTGCCAGGAGTGTATTCAATACTTGGATTGTACTCTTGAATCATTTCGAACCAACGAGTTTGCCAGAGGTTGAGGTTGGTTTGAGTGAAGATATATTTGAGGCTCTTGTGATCGGTGAAAATGTCCACTTGACTACCCAACAAAAGATGTCTCCACGTGATTAATGCATGGACAACTGCCGCCAACTCAAGGTCGTGAGTGGGGTAGTTCCTTTCGTTTGGCTTCAACTGACGAGAAGTGTAAGCCACAAGCTTCTTGTCTTGCATAAGAACACCAATGAGACCTTGCAACGAGGCATCACAAAAAACTTGGTAGGGTTTGGACTCATCAGGAGGGGTTAGGACCAGAGCTGTGACGAGTTTCTCTTTGAGAGTATTGAAGGCAACGTCACACTCAGGAGTCCAGGAGTACTTGACATGCTTCTGGAGGAGGTCAGAAAGAGGCTTAGCAATTTTTTAGAAGTTCTCGACAAATCTTTAGGAATAGCTTGCAAGCCCAAGGAAACTTCAGAGATGCTTGATGTTCTGAGGAGGCTCCCAGTTCACAATTGTACAAACCTTCTCCGGATTAACATAAATGCCCATGGCAGAGATGATGTGACCAAGGTAAATAACTTCATCAAGCCAAAACTCACATTTGGAGAACTTTGCGTAGAATTGACACTCTCTGAGCGTGTCGAGCACCAATCACAAAATGCTTGGCATGATCCTTTTTATTCTTGGAGAAAACTAGGATATCGTCGAGATACACCAGGACGAATTCATTTGTGTAGGGGTTGAAGATGAAGTTCATCATGCGAGAGAATGTTGGAGGGGCAATGGCAAGCCCGAAAGACATGACAGTGTATTCATAAGAACCAAAGCTCATTCTGAAAGCTGCCTTCGGGATATCTTCTTCGCGAATGCGAATCTGGTGATACCCCATATGGAGGCCAAGCTTGGAAAACACCTTTGCACCTTTGATTTGCTCGAATAGCTCATTGATATTGGTAAGTGGGTATTTGTTCAATGGGCGGTAATCGACGCAAAGTCGGTCTGTGCCATCCTTCTTCTGGACAAAGAGAACACCACAACCCCACAGAGATGAACTTGGTCTGATCAGACCCAGACGTTCTTGTTCATCGAGCTATTTGTTCAATTCTTTCAGCTCTTTTGGCCCAAGCTTGTATGGGCGCTTGCAAAAGGGTTCTGTACCAGGCTTAAGGTCAATAATGAACTCGACTGGCCGGTGAGGAGGCATACCCGAAAGCTCTTCAGGAAACACATCTTGATACTCACAAACAACTGGAATCTAAGAAATAGGGTTAATCTCACCTTTCTCATTGAGAGAGAACAACTGAATGGTTTCATCACGAGCGGCAAAGATGATCACATCCTCAGAAGGATGCGTCAATTTAATCTCCTTAGCAGCACAATCAAGAAAGGCCTTGTGCTTGGGAAGCCAAGAATTTATAATTTCCCATCTCGATAGTGACATTCAGAACCAAGATACTAGAGCTCAAACGCTTAGCCGGAGAAACAACGTGCAATGCTCTTGGTAAGGCCTCTGTGTCAAAATTGTGCTTCGATGCAAATGGATATGACATGAAGGAATGCGATACACCAGAATCAAATAAAGCTTTAGCGAGAATAGAGTGGACTAGAAGAGTACCCATGATCACTTCTAAAGGATCCTCTACCTGAGCTGAATTAATCATGTTCACCCTTGCAGACTTGGGATTATGCTTGACAACTGCATTGCTTGCTGACCGGACAGGAGGAGGAGGCGGGAGGCGCCTCTGGTTGAAGCACTTGTTTGCATAGTGACCTTTCATACCACACCTGTTGCATGTAACCTCTGAGAGCGGGTGTTGATGATGAGGAGGAGGACCACCTGTCCTCGGAGCCTGAGGCTGAGACTTGTTCTGATGGCTTGGGTTGGGTGGGTGGGGAGATCCACGTGAAGGAAACATGCCCTAGAGGCAATAATAAAGTTGTTATTTATATTTCCTTATATCATGATAAATGTTTTTTATTCATGCTAGAATTGTTTTAACCAGAAACTTAGTACATGTGTGAACACATAGACAAACAGAATGTCACTAGTATGCCTCTACTTGACTAGCTCGTTGAATCAATGATGGTTATGTTTCCTAACCATAGACATGAGTTGTCATTTGATTAACGGGATCACATCATTAGAGAATGATGTGATTGACTTGACCCATCCGTTAGCTTATCACGATGATCGTTTAGTTTGTTGCTATTGCTTTCTCCATAACTTATACAAGTTTCTACGACTATGAGATCATGCAACTTCTGAATACTGAAGGAACACTTAGTGTGCCATCAAACGTCATAACATAACTGGGTGACTATAAAGATGCAAGGTGTCTCCGAGGGTGTTTGTTCAGTAGGCATAGATCGAGATTAGGATTTATCACTCCGTGTATCGGAGATGCATCTCTGGGCCCTCTCGGTAATGCACATCACTATAAGCCTTGCAAGCGATATGACTAATGAGTTAGTTGCGGGATGATACATTATGGAACGAGTAAAGAGACTTGCCGGTAACGAGATTGAACTAGGTATTGAGATACCGACGATCGAATCTCAGGCAAGTAACATACCGATGACAAAGGGAACAACGTATATCGTTATGCGATTTGACTGATAAAGATATTCATAGAATATGTGGGAGCCAATATGAACATCCAGGTTCTGCTATTGGTTATTCACTGGAGACGTGTCTCGGTCATGTCTACATAGTTCTCGATCCCATAGGGTCCGCACGCTTAACGTTCGGTGACGATCGGTATTATGAGTTTATGTGTTTTGTTATACCAAAGATAGTTCAGAGTCCCGTATATGATCAAGGACATGACGAGGAGTCTTGAAATGGTCAAGACATAAAGATTGATATATTGGATGACTATATTCGGACACCGGATGAGTTCCAGGGGTCACCGCATAATTATCGGAGTGCCGGGGGTTTATCGGAACCCCCGGGGGAACTAATGTGCCACATGGGCCTTAGTGGAGAGAGAGAGAGGGCCGGCAAAGGCAGGGCCGCGCTGTGACGCCACGAGACCGATGTGCCAGGTGTCCTCTAGTTATTCGTTGTTGTTGCCTTGTCATTCGCTTGCGTGTTGCATCTTGCCATGTCATCATCCGCATTGCATCTGCATGTTTTCAAAAACATGCATCCGTCCCGGTCTCCTCGTTCCGTCCATTGTCCGTTCTGAGCCCAGACACACTTGCACGCGCCCGCGGCTGTGACACCCCAAAATTTTGGCCTTGTTTTATTAAATAAATTTTTTTGCCAGGAATTAAAACTTTGATTTTTTTGGACTCCATTTTGATTTTTAACATTTCCTTTCTTATTATCATTGAGTTGTTTCCTATAATGAAAACCTTTCAAATATGTTATTGGACTTGTTTAACCTCTCAAGAAAACTTTTCTTTTATCAGTATAACTAATTACCTAATTAATTTGCTTGATCTTTATTTTCTTGAAAAATGTTTTTTCAAGGTTATTTGGCCATAATTGAACTACAACCATTTGATAAATTCACCTAAAATTCCAACCAAAATTTGGAGATGTCATGTGATGTTTTTAAATCACTTTTATACAAAAATATCTTTTATTCATGTAATATTTTGAGCTCTGCATCAATTTTTCTTCTCTGGTCCAGAGTGCAATTTTGCACTACAACCCTTTTAAATATTTCTTTCTGGCCTCCACCAAAATCATGGGATGTTGGTAGTAGCATATGATTCAACTTTATGCAAAAACCCAGTGATGTTATTTGCAAGTTTGAGTGAATCAACCTCATCTTCATTCTGGTCCAACATGATGGTTTGTACAACAACCATATCCTTGCTTGCTCTTTGGCCCTTGAGTTTTCTCATGCTTGTAGTGCACCTTGCCAAACCCTTAAGTCCAGGAGAGTGGTCCCATTGGATGACTCTAAGTGCTTGAAATCATGCCCTTTTCTTTTTGTCCAAAACTGAAGTTTTGCAAAACTTGCACTAACAAGTTTGTGCTTTTCACAAACTAACCTCACCACCCTCTTATGCATCTAAAGAGACCACCATATGGAGTTTTTGGCCACTCCAAGACCTGCCTAAGTGCCCTTAGCATTTTGTCAAACACCTTATGGGCATGATCAGTTTTGACATGGGTTTGTGTTTGCTCTATGAACTTGATCCCCTGACCAAACCAGCCTGTCCAATGGTGTTTCCCTAGCCTATAACCCCACCCTGCTAACCCTCTTGCGGTTTGGAACCCCCCAGCATGCCATGGCATTTCGTCGAGCACGTTTCGTGCATGCTCTGGGCGCGAGCAGAGCACACGTTTTGCACGTGCCGTGCTGAGCCAACGCGTCGCGCCCCTGGCCTTGCCCGCTCTGCAGAGCCACGCCACTCGCTCGCCTCCTCACCACGTCACGCCAAGCAGGCCCTGGTGCCCTGCAGCACCGCCGTCAGAGCCGCTTGGCGGCATGCCCGCGGCCTCATCTGCCACCGCCATGGGCAGCACCGCCCAAACCACCATAGCGCGCCAGCTCGCCTCTTTCGACAGTGTAGTGGTCGTCGTTAGCCCCTGGAGCTAGCCAGCCACCGCCATGTCGCTCTACAGCACAGAGAGGCGGTTCACCGCCGTTCTTATCCCCGGCCGCCGCACACCGACTTGGACGTGCTATAAAGAGAGGTCCCCGAACTCCCCCGAGCACGCAGGCAACCTCAGGCCACCCCAATGGCGCTCCCCTAGCTCGCATTCGACCCAGGGAGGTTTTCTTCCCCGTCTCCGGCAACTCCTGCCGCCGCCACCGCCCCGGCCATTCCGTCACCTCTAGTACCTCCCCCTCTCCACTCTCTCCACCAAGAGCCTTCTCTTCCTCCCGCGAACACTTCCCCCTGCTCGATTTTGATCGGGACCCACCGCAGCCCCAAAAGCACTTTGCTCACAAGGCCACCTCCGCCGAGAAGCTCGCCGCCGGCAGTTCACTCCACCCCCGACGACCCTACAACCACCAGGAGGACCGCCTAGGAGTGGCGGATCCATCCCTGCATTCAGATGCCCACAAAGAACCGCCTTTTGCCGGCGACGATCACCGGATGCCCCGCCTCTTCTCGGGCAGAGAAGAGGGGGGCAGTGTGGACTAGTCAAACCTGACTAGTGGGCCCCCTGGACCCACTGTTAGTGACTCCCAGCACGGTCCACACTTGATAAGTGGAGGCGTAAAACCCGTAGTACGTTTTCTCTGCCCGAAAGCGTAATCTTGTTTGAACCGTTTTCTTTTTCTGATTTTATTCAAAACAGATTTTGACCAAATCTTTGACTGGCTATAACTTTTTAATTATAACTCCAAATGAGTTGATTCTTTTTCCTACCTTCCTCAAATTTTGTCTAGTTTATTTTAAGATTTATTTCAAAAAAATTCAGACAACTTTTTGGTACTGTTTTTTAAACTACATATTGATTCAAAAATATTTTGAATAGGATTTTTGGAGAGAGGAGAAAGATTTCAAAAGTTTTGGAGTGCACCCTGCCTTTCCACACCATGAAGGCAAGCATTCTGAACCCCAGAATAATATTTTTGGTGTGTTAGTTGACACGTTTATAACACCACCTTATATCGGAGAACTTGTTATTTCATGTGATATGATCATTTGCATGAATGCATATTAGTGATTTCCTTGCTGTTGGAAATGAATATACTTGTGATGGTAATCATCCTCATGTGCCTTGCATGCATGCCGGAAAGAAATCCGGGAAAAGCCTCTGCCTTGGGTAGGCGTGAGCTTATCGCCGGTCTCCGTCGGGACGGTTATGTCCGGTATGGCATGGTAAGGTATATTGAGTCGTGATTTTGTTGGTTGAAATATATTTGTTATACATGTCATGCAGGGAATTTATAAACCTCCTGAGTCGACCGTAGATCGAGTCTTGTTCCAGTAACCCCCATACTTGTTTTGTACTACCACTTGTCCCTGCCGCAGGTAGGGTACGGTTCAGTAAGTCGTCAACCCCTTTCCAGCACACACCGTACAGAGAGGCCATGGTGGAAGATACCGGTTGTAGCCGGTAGGCAGGCCACCTGGTCCGGGGGCATGGGTGTTTCCGGTTGGGACCGAGAGGGGAGGCCACCCCTTAGAGCGCGCGATATAAATTTGATCCCATGCTACGCGAGGTTGTAGCCTCCCCACTTAGAGTTTTGCTTAACAAGTGTCGTGGGTGATTCCAGACACCGATGAGTTAAGCTGGTGTGTGCAAGTTAGGCGTGTTTTCAACTAAAAGGCCGTAGACGGAATTAGTCCCGATGGACTAAAGGAATCCGTTACTCGTGGGTAAAGAGTACACCCTCTGCAGAGATTAAACCTATTCGAATAACCGTGTCCATGGTTAAGGATTACAGTCTGGGATGGGTCAAGGGTTGGTCTTAGTGTCGGTCTTCGGAGGAGAGATTGTTAAACCAGAACTTGGACTGTGACTTGTGACTTGTGAAGATTATGATTATTATTATTATGGACTAACCCATTATATCATCAAGTATCCCTGGGACGGTTCTACCTCCTGGATGTTCATTGTGATTATTTGTTTTATAAGCCCTTTATGTGGTGTCGCTGAGACGCCCGACTGTGGCATTTCTTGTTATTTATTTATTTTATAAGCCCTTTATGTGGTGTCGCTAAGACGCCCGACTGTGGCATTTCTTTTAAAGCCCTTATGTGGTGTCGCTAAGACGCCCGACTGTGGCATTTCTTTTAAAGCCCTTTATGTGGTGTCGCTAAGACGCCCGACTGTGGCATTTCTTTTAAAGCCCTTTATGTGGTGTCGCTAAGATGCCCGACTGTGGCATTTCTTTTAAAGCCCTTTATGTGGTGTCGCTAAGACGCCCGACTGTGGCATTTCTTTTAAAGCCCTTTATGTGGTGTCGCTAAGATGCCCGACTGTGGCATTTCTTTTAAAGCCCTTTATGTGGTGTCGCTAAGACGCCCGACTGTGGCATTGCTTGTTATTTATTTCATAAATTTTAATGCTACTATGTTACTGCATATTCATAAATAACATGCCTGCACGCATCAGAGTTTTATTTATCTTTTGTGACTGACGTCATGAGCATAAAATATTTTTAGCACATCATTGTTATGTTATACCTGTGTTCATAATGTTTGCTAGTACATTCAAAGTACTCACTGGCTTGTCCCTGGCTATTGTCTTGGCCAGATTTCTTCTTGGAGAGGAGCGTTGCAGTGACAGCCCCGGAACCCACGTAATGGTGATAGCAGCCTCGCGAAGATAGGAGTTAACCTGGTCAGCTGTTCCTGTGGGAAATGGAGTCCCCTATACGCTGACGATCCACAAACCGCTTCCGCCATCAACCACCAGAAACCTTTTGTTCTACTCACAGGCCAGAATGGTCTTGTACTACATATGTTGTATCTTGCTTGGAATTTCTGTATCAAGTTGGTGCCTCATCAGCTAACAGTTATCCTGGGGCTGGTGAGTACAACGGCCATTTTCTGGAATTTAAAACCCGGAAAACCGGTCATGACAGACTTGGTATCAGAGCCAGGCTGACCATTGGCTAATCCTATCTTAGCCGGGTCTATAAACTTAGGCAAACCAACCCACCAAACCATAACCACACCCCAGCCAAGCTTCTCGTGCAAGATAGCCACACAGTGACCCAACACCTTTTGGCAGTCGGTGCCCAACCTATCAACCTAACCTGTCGCTCATGCGCCAGTGATCGAATCCTAAATAGTCCTTTCTCGCAAACGTGCGAAGGAAGACTCCGTCCCCTTTTCCTATAAAAAGGGGCACGCTAGCCCCAACACAGCCCAGCACAGCCTCTACCCCAAACCAAGCTACAATGCCTGGCCCTGTCATGCACAATGAGACCACGGCAACCAACCTTGGAGGCTTTGTGACCATACTCACAAACCTCACCCGTCGTGCCTATGCGTTAGAAGAGCCCCCAGAATATGTTGTGTACCAAGGACCCATGAGCGGTGAGAACCGTCAATTCTGGGCCACTGTACACATCTACGGTAGGGGTCTAGCACCCGAACGCCCCTACAGGTTCACTGGAAGAACGACTTCCTTTGATCCACAAGCCATCCAACTAGCTGCTCGAGAAGCTATAGTTCATCTCCGGCACTTGTCGCCCAGAGTTAACTGTCGCTCGTTCCACTACTACCCCAGACGTGAAGGGTATGGTAGACCACCCCAAGTTGCCAACGGAGATCACGAGACAGATCCTGCATTGTTGCACCTAGTGCGCTATGTAAGTGCACTAGAGGAACTGTGCGATCAAATCACTATTGATCTAATCGCAGCTCGTGGAGAGCTGGTTCATCGAGCCCCGGCGAGAGAAGAGAACGAGCCCAACACCGACAACCCAGTCGTGCTATTTGGACACCCGATCGAGTCCCTGAGGCCTGCCCCAGCCATCGGCCAAGGTGCTGCTGATGACCCCAGAAGTGCTTCGTCGCATATTGGGAGCACACTCCAACGGGGTTGTGGCCAACAATCCCCGAGATGGTCCTCATCGCTACCCCGAGCCTGCAACCCCTCAACCCACTCCAGCTAATTCCGACGACGAGACCCGTGGAGAAGCATCAACATCCACAAGGCACGCCCGCTTGGATGTAAACGAGGTAGACTAAGTCACCCGAGTCGTATCGAGTCCCAGTGTACCCTCGCTTTGTAATCGTGTGGCCATGTAATTAAATGCCGCCTGTTGCCGTGCCTCTGGTAGCTTTGCATGGATATGCCAGACACAGTTAGCAAAAACCTCCCCGACAAACCCCATAGTAACACGACCTCGACCCTTGGAGCAGAGCTAAAAATTTCATTACCATTCGCCATGGTAAAAATGACCCAGCTCCGGTGCTATAAAAAGGCCACCGCGTGACCTTGCCAAGCACCTCTCACCTTGTGCACCACCCTCACAACCATTTCTTGCCATGCCGAGCCCCAGCATTTACCTGAGAACTCCAAATGCAACCCCGGGTAGTTTTGTCAAGATATTGTGGGATTTTACCTGTAGTACCATGGGCGCTACCCAGCCACCCCAGTACGAGTTGTTCAAATCGAGAATCACCCCTTCCACCTCGAGATATTGGGCAGCAGTACACATCCCTTTCGTAAACTCAAACCAAGATCCAACGGAGGTCTCCTTCATGGGGAAATCTATGCCAACCCCACATATGGCCATAGAAGCTGTTGCATACGAAGCGCTTGCTCGCCTTCGATTCGCGGTACCCTATGCCAGCGAACGAGGGTATTATTACTTCCCGAGCCATGCAGCACCCGGAGGAGTGACATCTTTTCCCGGTGGACGAATTGAGAGAGACCCAGTCCTGGACAACCTTGTCCAGTACGTCATCGCTCAAGAGCGTTTAACCCAACGTGTGATGGGTTATCTCCAGAGCCTCGCAGATTTAAATCCTCAGATCGCCATTGACAGAACACTAAGGCCCGACCAGGAGAGACACGTGCATCGACTGGTCAATCCACTTCCCCCGATAGAAGAGGAGTGTATCCCAGTACCAGAGACGTTTTCTAGGGACCCCGTCTAGTTACTGTTTCCATTTTAGACGTCGCTGCGGTATTCATTATTGCAACATTTATTTATGTGTGTGACTTGTGCGTGATACCCTGAGTTTGTACGACGAGTCAATTATTTGGCTTCTACTAATGTGTGTAGTTTTTGTTGTGGTTTATGCTCCTTTAAATTAACTGTTTTTCCCTCGCAAAATCCTGGAGTGAGATTTCTTTTCCCTGAGTTGCTACATCTGCACCTTCTCACGGCGTGGATTAATTAATTTCACACAGCACCATGACAGCAGACTCACAACCATAATCATTCGAACACATACACTGTTTGCAAAACTTTGCAACGGTGTTACATCCAGCTAATCACCCCCTAACAACAGTTAGCACCCGGCACACCCCATCTACTCCTCGTGATCACCACCACCGCGGAGAGCCAACACCCGACCAGCAGCGTCGCGACGATCGTCGAGGATCATCGCGCACAGGAGCACGGAGAGCCCCAGCAGTGTCGCCAGCCCTCCGCATATCAGGATCGCAAACCAGTCCGGCATCGCCTCCGCCAGTAGAGCCTAACCCGAGCTTTTGTAAGCAGTAATGGAGGAAGAAGGAGGAGGAGAAGTGAGGCCAGGTGTGAGGAAGAAGAAAGGGGCACCCCGGCCGTTTTATAGCTCGAGCTCGGTGTACGGTGGGCGAAGTCCACCAATGCCGCTCATCGCCGATCGCCAGTGTTCGGAGACGAATCCGCGAGCAGTGCCGACACGCGCTGGCCCGCGAGGTGAGTGCACGCTGCACCGGCAGCTAGCACGCCGCGCACTACCGCGGTACGGACTAGATGCCCTACGCGCTAGGCGTCGCCGGTGGAGAAAGCGCGGGAAAGCACACGGGAGAGAGGAAGAAGAGAGAACCAGAGGGAGAAGAAGAGGCTGACAGTGGGCCCCGGGTCCACCTGTCGGCCAGAGAGAGCACTGTGCTCTCGGGTACGACCAACGTATATTTAAATTTAGAAGTTATTCTAAAATTATATCCAGCGTAGAAATCTCACGTTTTTGTCCCGAACCGTAGATTTTTCCACGCAGCACCAGTATTCACACTGTGTTTTTTCACCACTTATTGCCCTCTCACTGTAGCCACATTTTTATTGCGTATAATTTTTCTTAAAACAGCTTTTAACAAATCTCGAGGACGAGATTTTTCTTAAGGGGGGTAGTGTTGTGACACCCCAAAAATTTGGCCTTGTTTTATTAAATAAATTTTTTTTGCCAGGAGTTAAAACTTTGATTTTTTTGGACCCCCTTTTGATTTTTTAAACATTTCCTTTCTTATTATCATTGAGTTGTTTCCTATAATGTAAACCTTTCAAATATGTTATTGGACTTGTTTAACCTCTCAAGGAAACTTTTCTTTTATCAGTATAACTAATTACCTAATTAATTTGCTTGATCTTTATTTTCTTGAATGGTTTTTCAAGGTTATATGGCCATAGTTGAACTACAACCATTTGATAAATTCACCTAAAATTCCAACCAAAATTTGGAGATGTCATGTGATGTTTTTAAATCACTTTAATACAAAAATATCTTTTATTCATGTAATATTTTGAGCTCTGCATCAATTTTTCTTCTCTGGTCCAGAGTGCAATTTTGCACTACAACCCTTTTAAATATTTCTTTCTGGCCTCCACCAAAATTATGGGATGTTGGTAGTAGCATATGATTAAACTTTATGCAAAAACCCAGTGATGTTATTTGCAAGTTTGAGTGAATCAACCTCATCTTCATTCTGGTCCAACATGATGGTTTGTACAGCAACCATATCCTTGCTTGCTCTTTGGCCCTTGAGTTTTCTCATGATTGTAGTGCACCTTGCCAAACCCTTAAGTCCAGGAGAGTGGTCCCATTGGATGACTCTAAGTGCTTGAAATCATGCCCTTTTCTTTCTGTCCAAAACTGAAGTTTTACAAAACTTGCACTAACAAGTTTGTGCTTTTCACAAACTAACCTCACCAACCTCTTATGCTTCTAAAGAGACCACCATCTGGAGTTTTTGGCCACTCCAAGACCTGCCTAAGTGCCCTTAGCATTTTGTCAAACACCTTATGGGCATCATCACTTTTGACATGGGTTTGTGTTTGCTCTATGAACTTGATCCCCTGACCAAACCAGCCTGTCCAATGGTGTTTCCCTAGCCTATAACCCCACCCTGCTAACCCTCTTGCGGTTTGGAACCCCCCAGCATGCCATGGCATTTCGTCGCGCACGCTTCGTGCATGCTCTGGGCGCGAGCAGAGCACGCGTTTTGCACGTGCCGTGCCGAGCCGACGCGTCGCGCCCCTGGCCTTGACCGCTCTGCAGAGCCACGCCACTCGCTCTCCTCCTCACCACGTCATGCCAAGCAGGCCCTGGTGCCCTGCAGCACGGCCGTCGGAGCCGCTTGGCGGCATGCCCGCGGCCGCATCCGCCACCGCCATGGGCAGCACCGCCCAAACCACCACAGCGCGCCAGCTCGCCTCTTTCGACAGTGTAGTGGTCGTCGTTAGCCCCTGGAGCTAGCCAGCCACCGCCACGTCGCTCTGCAGCACAGAGAGGCGGTTCACCGCCGTTCTTATCCCCGGCCGCCGCAAACCTACTTGTACGTGCTATAAAGTTTGGTCCCCGAACTCCCCCGAGCACGCAGGCAACCTCAGGCCACACCAATGGCGCTCCCCTAGCTCGCATTCGACCCAGGGAGGTTTTCTTCCCCGTCTCCGGCAACTCCTGCCGCCGCCACCGCCCCGGCCATTCCGGCACCTCTAGTACCTCCCCCTCTCCACTCTCTCCACCAGGAGCCTTCTCTTCCTCCCGCAAACACTTCCCCCTGCTCGATTTTGATCGGGAGCCACCGCAGCCCCAAAAGCACTTTGCTCCCGAGGCCACCTCCGCCGAGAAGCTCGCCGCCGGCAGTTCCCTCCACCCCCGACGACCCTACAACCACCATGAGGACCGCCTAGGAGTGGCGGATCCATCCCTGCATTCAGATGCCCGCGAAGAACCGCCGTTCGCCGGCGACGATCGCCGGATGTCCCGCCTCTGCTCGGGCAGAGAAGAGGGGGGGAGTGTGGACTAGTCAAACCTGACTAGTGGGCCCCCTGGACCCACTGTCAGTGACTCCCAGCGCGGTCCACGCTGGATAAGTGGAGGCGTAAAACCCATAGTACGTTTTCTGTGCCCGAAAGCGTAATCTCGTTTGAACCGTTTTCTTTTTCTGATTTTATTCAAAACAGATTTTGACCAAATCTTTGACTGGCTATAACTTTTTAATTATAACTCCAAATGAGTTGATTCTTTTTCCTACCTTCCTCAAATTTTGTCTAGTTTATTCTAAGATTTATTTCAAAAAAATTCAGACAACTTTTTGGTACTGTTTTTGAAACTACATATTGATTCAAAAATATTTTGAATAGGATTTTTGGAGAGAGGAGAAAGCTTTCAAAAGTTTTGGAGTGCACCCTGCCTTTCCACACGATGAAGGCAAGCATTCTGAACCCCAGAATAATATTTTTGGTGTGTTAGTTGACACGTTTATAACACCACCTTATATCGGAGAACTTGTTATTTCATGTGATATGATCATTTGCATGAATGCATATTAGTGATTTCCTTGCTGTTGGAAATGAATATACTTGTGATGGTAATCATCCTCATGTGCCTTGCATGCATGCCGGAAAGAAATCCGGGAAAAGCCTCTGCCTTGGGTAGGCGTGAGCTTATCGCCGGTCTCCGTCGGGACGGTTATGTCCGATATGGCATGGTAAGGTATATTGAGTCGTGATTTTGTTGGTTGAAATATATTTGTTATACATGTCATGCAGGGAATTTATAAACCTCCTGAGTCGACCGTAGATCGAGTCTTGTTCCAGTAACCCCCATACTTGTTTTGTACTACCACTTGTCCCTGCCGCAGGTAGGGTATGATTCATTAAGTCGTCAACCCCTTTCCAGCACACACCGTACAGAGAGGCCATGGTGGAAGATATCGGTTGTAGCCGGCAGGCAGGCCACCTGGTCCGGGGGCATGGGTGTTTCCGGTTGGGACCGAGAGGGGAGGCCACCCCTTAGAGCGCGCGATATAAATTTGATCCCATGCTACGCGAGGTTGTAGCCTCCCCACTTAGAGTTTTGCTTAACAAGTGTCGTGGGTGATTCCAGACACCGATGAGTTAAGCTGGTGTGTGCAAGTTAGGCGTGTTTTCAACTAGAAGGCCGTAGACGGAATTAGTCCCGATGGACTAAAGGAATCCGTTACTCGTGGGTAAAGAGTACACCCTCTGCAGAGATTAAACCTATTCGAATAACCGTGTCCATGGTTAAGGATTACAGTCTGGGATGGGTCAAGGGTTGGTCTTAGTGTCGGTCTTCGGAGGAGAGATTGTTAAACCAGAACTTGGACTGTGACTTGTGACTTGTGAAGATTATGATTATTATTATTATGGACTAACCCATTATATCATCAAGTATCCCTGGGACGGTTCTACCTCCTGGATGTTCATTGTGATTATTTGTTTTATAAGCCCTTTATGTGGTGTCGCTGAGACGCCCGACTGTGGCATTTCTTGTTATTTATTTATTTTATAAGCCCTTTATGTGGTGTCGCTAAGACGCCCGACTGTGGCATTTCTTTTAAAGCCCTTTATGTGGTGTCGCTAAGACGCCCGACAGTGGCATTTCTTTTAAAGCCCATTATGTGGTGTCGCTAAGACGCCCGACTGTGGCATTTCTTTTAAAGCCCTTTATGTGGTGTCGCTAAGATGCCCGACTGTGGCATTTCTTTTAAAGCCCTTTATGTGGTGTCGCTAAGACGCCCGACTGTGGCATTGCTTGTTATTTATTTCATAAATTTTAATGCTATTATGTTACTGCATATTCATAAATAACATGCCTGCACGCATCACAGTTTTATTTATCTTTTGTGACTGACGTCATGAGCATAAAATATTTTTAGCACATCATTGTTATGTTATACCTGTGTTCATAATGTTTGCGAGTACATTCAAAGTACTCACTGGCTTGTCCTTGGCTATTGTCTTCGCCAGATTTCTGCTTGGAGAGGAGCGTTGCGGTGACAGCCCCGGAACCCACGTAATGGTGATAGCAGCCTCGCGAAGATAGGAGTTAACCTGGTCAGTTGTTCTTGTGGGAAATGGAGTCCCCTATACGCTGACGATCCACAAACCGCTTCCGCCATCAACCACCAAAAACCTTTTGTTGTACTCACAGGCCAGAATGGTCTTGTACTACATATGTTGTATTTTGCTTGGAATTTCTGTATCAAGTTGGTGCCGCATCAGCTAACAGTTATCCTGGGGCTGGTGAGTACAACGGCCATTTTCTGGAATTTAAAACCCGGAAAACCGGTCGTGACAGCGGCATGTCCGAAATATTATTTTATAAGTGGCCAAAAAATGTTCTCGGAATGGGTTGAAAGTTTGCATGCGGTGTTGTTTTGTTGTAGGTAGGCCGCCTGGCAAGTTTCATCGCATTCAGAGTTTGTTTAATGCCCCAACGGATAACTATAGCGACATTATAGTCGGTCAAAACATCGGACGTTTTCGGTCTCCGGAAACATATGCCAGGCCCTCTCTCTCTTCTCCCCCTCGTAGTCTCGCCATAGCCCACCTAGTCCATCCTCCTTCCCCTCTTCGCTCCCGGAGTTGTCTAATGCGACCGCACGGTCCGGAAACCTCTCTGCTCAGTGCATCAAACCCCCTCGCGCGCATGTCCGAAAAGCTGACCCGGACCCGACCTGGACTGTCGCCACCGTTGTGTCCGGATCATCCCCAAACATCTACAAAACGTCACCGTTTCCTTGTTTGGAATCGCTAACCCATTCATCTCCGCCCGTCTGATTTTGAACGGATGATCCAAAATACTCCTCCTATCTATATTCTGGGATGTATAGACCACCCCTAAACCTAAATCTAGGGACTTTGTCCCATCGAGCCACCGCCACCTACGGCATCTACCTCGGGATCCCCTTCTCCTCATTTTTCCTCCACCCACCAACGGGAGCCCGAGCTCCTTCTCCCAGACCCCGAGCACTCGATCCACCTCGCCGGTGCCTCCTCCCCCAAATTCGATCGGGAGAGGAGATCCCGATCTGAAGCTTCCTTGCGCCCGTGCCGAGGCCTCGCCTCTTCCTCCTCTGCCCGACACCCACTGTCCTTGCAGTCTCCTGCAGCCTCCCGTTGCTATGACCCCATTCGCCTTGTCGGGCCGAAGCTCGCCGTCGCCGGCGATAGCAACATCGTCGTCGCCCTCCATCTTCATTGTCGTGCCGCCCGTGCTCCTCCTAACTGTCCAGCTACGGCAATGAACCCCGACCTCCCCTGCTCCCTCTATTTCCCTTTCCTCCTCAGTCTCCCTCTCTCTCATGCCGGTCCTCCTCCCTCTCTCTCAGGTACCCTGGATCGCCATGAACATCACCGCAGCAGCCGCAGCCCCGCCAAGTCCCTCTGGAGCCTACAGTCACCTCGACCGCACGTTGTTTCTTCCTCCTCCTCGAGGAGATGCTCCCCGTCGCCTACCACCTCGCCCTGGCCTTCTCCTCACCTTCGCCTGACCGGTCGCCGCCGGCGACTAGCACCAGTAGATGGCAGCATCGCCGCCCCGCTGCTCCGAGGCCAAGTCCCGTCGAGCTGCAACCATCTCCCTCGAGTTCTTCCCCAACGCCAGCCTCCTCAGTCACCTCATCGCCGGAGACCCACCAGCACGTCACCAACATCGCGCCCCGCCATCGTCAGCCTCGTGTCATCAAAGCCGCCATCGTTGCTTGCCTCCTCTGGCACCCCTGCTCCGCCTCAAGACGTGTCCTCGCCGGACCCCGCGAGCGCCGCCTCTACCTCGCTCATTTGACCCCGCTCCCTTTCGTCCTGGTTGACTCGGGTCCAGGAGATCGCCAAATCACAACCAGATCCGATGGCCTGTTGCTTCCACCACATTGGGCCAAGGCCCATGAGGCCTGGTGAGAACCTCAGTGCCCTCCTTTTTTTCCTTAATGTTGGGCCTCTGCTTAGTTTCGGCCCGGCTACATTTTTTTCCTGCTGGCATTTTTCCTTATATCTAGTGCAGGCATAATTACAGAATTTTGCCATCATTTTAAAATGCTCTCACCTAAATAACCATGCATCGGAATTAAACAAACTTAACATATAAGTTGCTTAGAATTATGTGTAGTTTAATAATATGCACCTTTCATGCATGTTTAAAATGTTTAAATTGATGTTTGCTTTAATTTTGCTCTATTGCCATGTTAAAATGACTTATTTCATAACTAAATATCTGTAGCTCCAAACCTAACATGTAAATGGGGTAGAATTTTGCCTAGTTTAACATGGTGTCTTCACTTTGCATGTTTAACAACTCTAAAATTGTGTTTAGGGTAGAACAGTACCAAACCTAATATATGCATATGAGGATTCTTCCGGACTTGTTGCTTGTTGTTCCGGCCTCATTTAAACTTGCCTAGATAGGTAGTTTTCATTTGCTTCACCCTCTTGCCATGCTAACAACTTTTAATATTGTTGGGTACATAAACGAGATCGAACTAAATAATTTGAATGTGGTGTTTCGTCAATATGCAACGGAGTTGCATGTTGAACTCCACTTAATTTGTAGGATTGTTTGTGCATTTTTCCATGCCATGTATCTTTAAACCGGACATGCATCATAATTGTTGTGCATCTTGCCATGATTATGTGATGGTTGTTTACTATGCTGTTTGCTTCTCAAGGTTGGTTCCGATAACGTCGCGTTTGTGAGAATCCGTTCGTCTATGTCCGTTCATCTTCTTCATGGACTCGTTCTTCTTCCTTGCAGGATTTCAGGCAAGATGACCATACCCTCGAAATCACTTCTATCTTTCCTTGCTAGTTGCTCACTCTTTTGCTATGCCTATGCTGCGATACCTACCACTTGCTTATCATGCCTCCCATATTGTTGAGCCAAGCCTCTAACCCACCTTGTCCTAGCAAACCGTTGTTTGGCTATGTTACCGCTTTGCTCAGCCCCTCTTATAGCGTTGTTAGTTGCAGGTGAAGATTGGAGTTTGTTCCATGTTTGGAACATGGATATTTTGTTGGGATATCACAATATCTTTTACTTAATTAATGCATCTATATACTTGGTAAAGGGTGGAAGGCTCGGCCTTATGCCTGTTGTTTTGTTCCACTCTTGCCGCCCTAGTTTCCGTCATATCGGTGTTATGTTCCCGGTTTTTGCATTCCTTACGCAGTTGGGTTATAATGGGAACCCCTTGACAGTTTGCCTTGAATAAAACGCCTCCAGCAATGCCCAACATTGGTTTTACCATTCGCCACCTAGCGTTTTTTCCTTGGGAGTCGCGCTCCTGCGGGTCATCTTTATTTTAACCCCCCTGGGCCAGTGCTCCTCTGAGTGTTGGTCCAAACTGAGCTGCCTGTAGGGCCACCTCGGGGAAACTTGAGGGTTGGTTTTAGTCATAGCTAGTCTCATCTGAGTGTGCCTTGAGAACAAGATATGTACAGCTCCTATCGGGATTTGTCGACACATTCGGGCGGTGTTGCTGGTCTTGTTTTACCATCGTCGAAATGTCTTGTAACCGGGATTCCGAGCCTGATCAGGTCTTCCCTCTAGAAGGAATATCTGTCAGGACCCCGACTCAATGCCACATCGATCTAGCATGTAATACCTCATATCACTTTATGGCCTCACGCACGGTATTCCACGGGTGTCGTCTTACCTTTGCCCGGGACCATTTGCGCCTTTTGGCACACGTATATGATAGTGTCGCTAGCATCCATATGATAAGGAGCCCGGGCTGACATGGCTAGTCGTAAACCCAAAGTGGCACTAACTTACAGGGACAGGCATCCGTGACCCAGCATCGAACGTGTCGGTCATCAGCGAGTGAATCCGGGCTGTAGCACTGGGCTAGCAGGACTCCGGTGAACCGGGCTGTAGCGGGCTAACAGGACTCCGGTATTCATCGCGTGACATTTCCCCGAAGGGACAGACACAGGAACGAAGAAGGACACATGCCGGCCAGCCTAAGTGTTCCGGAGCAGTAACAAGCTACCATGGCTCGGTGGAAACACTAGGAGACATTTCCCGGTAAGAGAGGCTACTAAAGATAAACAACTAGATAGTCAGATCCCACACATACCAAGCATTTAAATAACATACACACAATATGCTCGATATGTGCAATACAACATGGCATCACAAAATGACTCTACGACTCAAGTAGTTTATTCCATAGGCTCCGAGGAGCGAGATATTACAAACATGGGTCTCATGACCCAACAATCAGAGCATACAAGTCAAAGCACATGCGGAAGCTTAACATGTCCGAGTACAGACAACTATAAATGAAAAAGGCTGAGAAGCCTGACTATCTACCAGATCCTGCCGAGGGCACAAGATCGTAGCTGAGGTAACAAGCTAAACGTCGAAGTCCAAGCGGAACTACTAGTGAGACTGAAGTCTCTCTGCAAAAACATAAAATAGGCAAACGTGAGTACAAATGTACCCAGCAAGACTTACATCAGAACTAACTACATATGCATCATTATCAACAAGGGGGTGGTGGAGTTTAACTGCAGCAAGCCAGCTTTGACTCGGTGGCTAACCTGAACTACGACTGCAAGTAACTCTTTTGAGGTGGCGCACACGAGTCCACATATTCACCATATCAATACACCACTATGGATCCGCTCCCGTCTCCCTACGAGAACGCCATCCATAGCACTCACGCTTATCTTGCGTGTTTTAGAGTATCCACTTTCACTTGTCTATGAACTGTACAAGGGGTCCAAGTTTCCATATCCGAGGAATCCGGCAATTCGAATAGATGATGTTAACCCTGCAGGGGTGTACTTCTTCACACACGCTCTCGCCACTTACCGCCCTGTACACTTCATGTACCTCGGCAACCTTCAAGCGGAAACCGGGCGAGGGAGTCGGCCACGATCTGACTAACCGAACAAGTCTCTAGTCCAGGTTTATCGCCTATTCGGGTTCCATCCGCAAGGAGATCCGGCCGGGGTGTCGCTTACGGCCCCAAACGATGTGAGCAGGGTTCCCAAGCCCACCATCCGGGTGCCACTTGGTACACCGTGCCACTGTGCCTAGTCTGTCCCAAGCCCACCTGTACCGGGTGCCACTTGGTAGACTACTAACACCACCTACAAACACCAGAAACTAGTTGCAACTCCTGGACAGAGATCATGTTGATTAATAAGTCGAGAGGGGTCGAGTTACCGGAACCCAATGTGTGGTAGTAACTATTCATGGATCACAAACACAGAACTCAGTTCCTGAGGACGGCTGCAATGAGACAACCCACCATGTACTCCTACATGGCCTCTCACCGCTACCTTTACCAAATCGTGTTCACACACTTAGCTCACACATAGTAGGACATGTTCTCACGCCTCTGATTCATCCCCGATGAATCAGACCTGACTCAACTCTAAGCAGTAGCAGGCATGACAAACAAGCATGAATGAGTAGGCACATCAGGGCTCAAACAACTCCTACTCATGCTAGTGGGTTTCATCTATTTACTGTGGAATGACAGGTCATGCAAAGGATAAAGGGGTTTAGCTACCGCAGCAAGTAACAGTTGAATCGTTGTTGTCCTAATGCAGTAGTAGAGAGCAGGAGCGAGAGAGTGGGATTTCATCGGAATGAACAAGGGGGTTTTGCTTGCCTGGCACTTCTGAAGATAATATAGCTCTTCATCGGTGTCATCGATCACATCGTCGGTACACGTCTATCGAGAGGGGACAATTACCGGCAAATACAGAAAAACACGATCAATGCAATGCACAATATGATGCATGCTATGACATGGCAATATGAATGTGTTTTGGGCTAATGCACCTAAAACCAGATTAAATGAAGTTGGTTTGAATCCAAGATTCAAATTCAAACTCCATATGTGATTATTCAAATGCCATTTAATTGATTTGTGCTAAACAGCAGCTATAAATTGTTCTAACATGCATGAAAATGGTACAGATGGATTCCTTGAATTTTTCTGATAATTTTTCATATATATATTATTTAATTTGGAGTTACGGTTAATTTCTATGATTTATTGAAATTTAGAATATATTCTGGAATTACCTGATTATTTTTAAAATAAACTAAATTCCAGAAAAGGAATATTGCGTCAGCATGACGCCGGGGTGACGTCAGCAGGTCAAAGGCGTCGACCAGGTCAAACCTGACCAGTGGGGTCCACTGGTCAGTGACCCAGTCAACTAACCAAGTTAGTTAGCCCTAACTAACTTAGTTAGCCGGGCGGGGCCCACATGTCAGTGGCCTATCTAATTAGCTAAGTTAATTAGCGCTAACTAATCTAACACTAATCAAGCAGGCGCCTGGGCCCACACGTCAGGGGGGTCAAACCCCGGGTCAACTCGCCGGAGTTGACCCGCGGCTCGTCGCCGGCGGAGCCAGAGACGGCGGAGGGGGTCGGAATTCCTCCTCCGGCGACCAAATCGGAGACTGAGGGGCTCTACGCGTAGTTGGTGTGTGCGCGCATCGAATCGTGGCATCCGTTCGTGCTGGGGAGGTCGGATTTGGCGACGGCGGCGAGAGGGGCGGCGGCCGGAGCACGGCGAGGTCGGGGTTGGCGCTAGGGGGCACGGCAGGTCGCACGGGTGGGCGCGCTCGGCTCCTGGAAGGGTGCTGAGCACGTTGCCGTGCTCGGGGGTTAGCTACGGTGGCTCTAGCCCCATCTGTGTCATCGCCGGCGGCGAGGAACTGTCGGCTCCGACAGCCGGGGTGGTTAGAAGGCGCGGACGGCACGGGGAGAGAGGGGAAATGGACAGGGGCTCATGAGGGGTCGGGAGAGAAGCTCGGTGGGCTCGGGGAAGCCTCTGCAACAGCGAATTGACGACGGCGATCTCCGGGCACCGGAGATGAAGACGACGACGCTCCGGTCGACTGCGGCCTCCTCTGGCCGCGTGCGTCGCGTGTGTAGCTCCACGGGGTCAGGGCGCAGCTCAGGGATGCATAGAGGGAGCGAGGGGGTGGCTGTGGCCGCAAGGGAGCTCGTCGGTGGCGGCGGCTCCGTTCGGTCCGGGCGAGAGAGAGGGAACAGAGGAGAGAGGGGATGCAGCGGGGGAGGAAGAGGAGCGAGGGGATACGAGGCCTCGTCGTGGCGTTGCTAGGGAGGCCGGGGGAAGCAGGAGGTGGCCGGGAAGCAGGAGGTGGCCGAGGCCTCTCGGGCGCGCGCCACGCCTCGCCTCTGTTCGTCCTTCTGGCAGAGGAGGAAGAGGACAAGGGGGAGGAGGTGGGCTGGGCCGGCTGGGCCGGTTGGTGGCGCCAGGTAGGCTGCGGGTAAGTGGCCCAGGTAGGTTTTCTGCTCTGTTTTATTTTTTTTCTTCTGTTTTGTTTTATTTAATTTTGTTTTGCCACTGTTTTGAATTTAAAAATAATTCAAACAATGCCAAAAACTCCTCTGAATATTTTATATTGCTAGATGGACTCTTCCAAAAGCTTATAAAATATTTCAGGGGTATTTGAAATTATATTCTAATTATATGAATATAATTCAAATTCAAATAGCTAATGAATTAAATCCAAAGTCCCAAAAATAATTCCTTAAAAATGTTCAATATTTTGGTTGGGACCAGAACCCTTACCAAAAATTATCAAACATTTAAGAAGAGCATTTTGGAGCAATGAATGAGATTTCTAGGGTTTTTGCCCCTCTTTTATTTAAGTTTTTGAGGCTTCCAAAATTCCTCTGTTCAAGTTTCGAAAATATAGACATGATGCACACATGAAGCTAGCCTAGAGCACTACCAGCAGCTAGGGATGTGACAACTCACCCCCACTAAACAAGAATCTCGTCTCGAGATTCTAGTGTAGGGTAAGATGAAGGGGGAACGCAAACTAGTATAATCTTCACGATCCAGGTTGCACTTCAAATGAACGTTGATTCGATCACCATCATTTGTCTCAAAGTCTTGCCTTGAGAAATCCTGCCAACATGACATGGAGGGAAGAAGGAGACTCTAGGAGGGTCGATCTTCTCGAAGATCGAACAACTCACGGAATGAGACATAGGACCATCTCTCGGGTTGAGACACGAGATACACATCAAGAGGGGTGGAAAGAAACGGATGACGAAGGTTCACTAGGTAGACAACGATTCCACACCTAAGAAGGTGGTAAACGATTGTCCACGTAGCGAGGAGTTGAGTTGCCATGATACCACAACGAAACATCCTGAAGGAGGGTGATTCGTAGATTATCCCCTTAAGTGGCAAAAAGAATTACCTTTGATTCAAAGATCATTGAAACTCTTTATACCAGCCTAAGGCAATCACAAGCGATCATTTGGAGGGGGTCGGTAGAATGGCGTACTTGGACTTGGATGATGTGGATTACCTTGTTGAAGACAACGTAATGGATGAATTTGCTTATCACCGGAGATGGAAGAGACCCATGGTAGAATGGCACATTGGCGGTGCAAGCTAGGAACAAAATGCAAATGCTGGGAATGATTCTGGTAACTGGGGAAGGACCCAACCATAGAGAGTGAATTCACTGTTTGAAAGGATCATAGCATTGCCGAGGAAACTGAGAGCAAACCCAGTTAGTGCCGATGATAACACCTAGCGCTTGTGCGTGCTCTCAAGAACTTGAGCATTTCCATATTCATCAAGGTTTTACCAACATCCATGTCAAGGATCCTGGCAACACAACATACCACCATGATGAACAACGATGGACGAGGCAGATGCATAGGAAGATAACATCAACTCAGATTTCACCCTAGCGAGGCCAAGGAAACAAAATCTGGATGATCGACCGAGAGACATGTAGCACTCCGCTTCTAATGTTCTCCTTGACGTGCTAGTGTAACCCATTCATAGATATGGTTTGATAACTAGAACATCAAGTAAAGGTCGGACTTCGGGAGCAATAGAATCCATAAGGAACAGTTACGGAGGTAAATCCTACGAAATCCTTATGGGGAGGTGGCCAACTTCCTCAAACAAGATACTACAATAATAGGTCTTCCGGCTGGGTGTGTTGGCCACGACATCCACCTTACCGGTTATCGAGGGACCAATATTATAGTTCTTGGGAAATATTCCAACCATCATATCTGCCTGAGACTCAGATCTGGTTGGTGTCAGGATATTCCAGACTGATCGAGTCTAGGAAGAAAAATGAAAGTTTGCAACACAAATCGACGAGATGACGTTGCGAGATTCTCAGGAAATGAACTACGATAGCAAGCTCCAAAACATGAGCTGGTTCTGCTACAAACATGTGAACACGTTGTTCCAGACAAGCACGCCCACATGGTAGTCTTACAATAAAACACTACCGAGTTCTGGTTGGGAGCCATCATCGAGGATATCGAAGTCTTTACGCAAGTCCATGGATTAGATCCCAAGCATAGACTTCTTTTCCTTGAACAAGTCAATCAGTGGCTTGGTGTGCTAGGATATACATATGGAATGAAGATGATCAGTCTAACAGACCACAGAATTCTTCGCACGTGCATGACCGACTTGGGATGATTCCAAAGGAGCAAAAACAAACTTTCTCGAATTCACGACGGCAACTTACATCAAAATGCACGTGAATCAAAGGAAGTCACTCCTTTCATCAAACAAGTACTTCATGAGCTAGCATGAAGAAAATGCTTTCAAAAGTTTCCAACACTAACTTAATGTTCAACAACATCATGGAGGAGATAAGGATGTTGTCAATGAACTCAACAACAACTCATCGGAATTTCCATATCACTGGACTTCCACCATCGTGTGAACACGGTGATAGCATTGGTCAGACCCAAAAGATATAATGGTGTATGCTCGAGGGAACAACCACGAGGAAGACAACATTACGAACATCGTTGGTTCTGACTTGATTTGACGATAGCCCACACTCAAATCAAAGGATTGATAAGACAATAGGTCCAGCAACTGATCACAGGGACCAATCGATGAAGATATCATCTTTCTTCAACACACACTACACAAGAATATCCCTTTGGAACGAACTAAGTCAGGCAAGCTTTTATCTTCCAACCCTCCAAGTTGTCGTTTAGCTTAACCAACTAGCTCAGGGATATCTAACACCGATTCTTGGAGAGAAGGTGGTTCACAAGAAACCAACTTGATCACGAGCTCAACATAGCGGTCAGGTGACAACCTGGTAATACTTCCGAGAAGATCTTCGGAAATCACGAACCACCGATATGTTACTAAGTTCGAGAATAATCTCGCTTTTGAGGGCAAGACGATATGATCAAATGGGTGAGGACTTGACAAGATCCTAACTCATCAATCGAAGGGTGCACCAAAATAAGGACTAGGTAGCACGATCAGTCTTAGAAGGATGATTCAAAAACCAACATGCTAAGAATGAAATTATTATCCTTTAACTACCAAGCAACGAGGTTGCTGGGAGTATTGATTTCACACATCTCAATTCATTTGTCGGTATTCCGGTTGCATCAACACGAGGGCCGAGGAATGACTAATGATGGTGAGAAGTATCACTACGTCAAAATTCATGAGAGTTGGTGCAGTTCTCATGACAATTCTGACATAAAGGGGTAATACTCCAAGGTAGAACAGAACAAAAGCTGGATTGGCATTTGATCTGCGGAATACAACTACTTTGACCCAATCCTAGATATGGATGAGGTACTGGAATTTGTTTCTCCTATTCATTCTGAAATAGAATGGCTTGGCGGACCACAAGGGTAATAGGCATCGACGAACGAATGCACGCATACTCTTGACTATCAATTGATAGACGAGGGTCAGAAGACAACTAAAAAGGGACAACTCAAAGGAACATACGATTTTCTGAGTTGTGGATGCATGGTTTAGCATGTCGAACGAATTCCACATATTTCTTCCGGATAACCCATGCAGAAAGGTAGAACTGGCAGAGTCACAATATATAATGGAGAACTCATCAAAAATAATCCTGTTGTGATATTTCAGTTCAACGAGGAACATTCTGCCATAAGTAGTTCATGGTATTTGGAAGAAGAAGATACCACGGACTTCAAGGACTATCACAAAGGTTACTAATATCCTAAAGGCACCAGCAATTACTATCAACATGAAGTAGGTAGAGTGAATCTCGGGTTCAGAACCCAGGAGTAGAATACCTACTACTAAGTAGCATCACGGAATGCTTTCGAGGATAAAGGCCAGAATCATCACACTGGGACACCAATCATGGCTAAATTACTAGGTGATCCCCTAAGACACCTAGGGTCATAATACCAGCTCCAACATATATGTCAAGGCAATAAAGTACCTCAACTCACCGATTAGTGTGGTTAATCTGGCCCAAAGGAACATCGAAACGGGAGGAAGGAATTTGCAAATTGCATCAGATTGTATAGAAACCTGGGATGACTCGGACAGCATAACGGCTGTAAATGCTCAGAAAAGATTTGAGACATTCACAAAAATGGTGGCATAACCACTCAGAAGCACAATATCAAGGTTTCGAGATCAACAGTTAACATACAGAAGATAGTAGGAACTGAACTGAGGCTTGAATCAGCAATCTTATAAGTCTACGGATTAGTAACACGTGATCCTGATAGAAAGAAGAGATAGCCTAGTTCTTAATCCCCGTAGAAGAGAAGATGATGACTCAGATCAGAAGGCCATGAGGTATAAGGAGTAAAAAGAGCCTTACGTTCCATCCCACAATCAATTCCCCTACATATAACTAAAGAATTTCTAGACTCAACTTCGACCAGTTTGGCTTGGTAATCCTACAAGCAGTCAAGCTCTGATACCAACGCTGTCAGGACCCCGACTCAATGCCACATCGATCTAGCATGTAACACCTCATATCACTTTGCGGCCTCACGCACGGTATTCCACGGGTGTCGTCTTACCTTTGCCCGGGACCGTTTGCGCCTTTTGGCACACGTATATGATAGTGTCGCTAGCATCCATATGATAAGGAGCCCGGGCTGACATGGCTAGTCGTAAACCCAAAGTGGCACTAACTTACAGGGACAGGCATCCGTGACCCAGCATCGAATGTGTTGGTCATCAGCGAGTGAATCCGGGCTGTAGCACTTGGCTAGCAGGACTCCGGTGAACCGGGCTGTAGCGGGCTAACAGGACTCCGGTATTCATCGCGTGACATTTCCCCGAAGGGACAGACACAGGAACGAAGAAGGACACATGCCGGCCAGCCTAAGTGTTTCGGAGCAGTAGCAAGCTACCATGGCTCGGTGGAAACACTAGGAGACATTTCCCGGTAAGAGAGGCTACTAAAGATAAACAACTAGATAGTCAGATCCCACACATACCAAGCATTTAAATAACATACACACAATATGCTCGATATGTGCAATACAACATGGCATCACAAAATGACTCTACGACTCAAGTAGTTTATTCCATAGGCTCCGAGGAGCGAGATATTACAAACATGGGTCTCATGACCCAACAATCAGAGCATACAAGTCAAAGCAATGCGGAAGCTTAACATGTCCGAGTACAGACAACTATAAATGAAAAAGGCTGAGAAGCCTGACTATCTACCAGATCCTGCCGAGGGCACAAGATCGTAGCTGAGGTAACAAGCTAAACGTCGAAGTCCAAGCGGAACTACTAGTGAGACTGAAGTCTCTCTGCAAAAACATAAAATAGGCAAACGTGAGTACAAATGTACCCAGCAAGACTTACATCAGAACTAACTACATATGCATCATTATCAACAAGGGGGTGGTGGAGTTTAACTGCAGCAAGCCAGCTTTGACTCGGTGGCTAACCTGAACTATGACTGCAAGTAACTCTTTTGAGGTGGCGCACACGAGTCCACATATTCACCATATCAATACACCACTATGGATCCGCTCCCGTCTCCCTACGAGAACGCCATCCATAGCACTCACGCTTATCTTGCGTGTTTTAGAGTATCCACTTTCACTTGTCTATGAACTGTACAAGGGGTCCAAGTTTCCATATCCGAGGAATCCGGCAATTCGAATAGATGATGTTAACCCTGCAGGGGTGTACTTCTTCACACACGCTCTCGCCACTTACCGCCCTGTACACTTCATGTACCTCGGCAACCTTCAAGCGGAAACCGGGCGAGGGAGTCGGCCACGACCTGACTAACCGAACAAGTCTCTAGTCCAGGTTTATCGCCTATTCGGGTTCCATCCGCAAGGAGATCCGGCCGGGGTGTCGCTTACGGCCCCAAATGATGTGAGCAGGGTTCCCAAGCCCACCATCCGGGTGCCACTTGGTACACCGTGCCACTGTGCCTAGTCTGTCCCAAGCCCACCTGTACCGGGTGCCACTTGGTAGACTACTAACACCACCTACAAACACCAGAAACTAGTTGCAACTCCTGGACAGAGATCATGTTGATTAATAAGTCGAGAGGGGTCGAGTTACCGGAACCCAATGTGTGGTAGTAACTGTTCATGGATCACAAACACAGAACTCAGTTCCTGAGGATGGCTGCAATGAGACAACCCACCATGTACTCCTACATGGCCTCTCACCGCTACCTTTACCAAATCGTGTTCACACACTTAGCTCACACATAGTAGGACATGTTCTCACGCCTCTGATTCATCCCCGATGAATCAGACCTGACTCAACTCTAAGCAGTAGCAGGCATGACAAACAAGCATGAATGAGTAGGCACATCAGGGCTCAAACAACTCCTACTCATGCTAGTGGGTTTCATCTATTTACTGTGGAATGACAGGTCATGCAAAGGATAAAGGGGTTCAGCTACCGCAGCAAGTAACAGTTGAATCGTTGTTGTCCTAATGCAGTAGTAGAGAGCAGGAGCGAGAGAGTGGGATTTCATCGGAATGAACAAGGGGGTTTTGCTTGCCTGGCACTTCTGAAGATAATATAGCTCTTCATCGGTGTCATCGATCACATCGTCGGTACACGTCTATCGAGAGGGGACAATTACCGGCAAATACAGAAAACACGATCAATGCAATGCACAATATGATGCATGCTATGACATGGCAATATGAATGTGTTTTGGGCTAATGCACCTAAAACCAGATTAAATGAAGTTGGTTTGAATCCAAGATTCAAATTCAAACTCCATATGTGATTATTCAAATGCCATTTAATTGATTTGTGCTAAACAACAGCTATAAATTGTTCTAACATGCATGAAAATGGTACAGATGGATTCCTTGAATTTTTCTGATAATTTTTCATATATAATTTATTTAATTTGGAGTTACGGTTAATTTCTATGATTTATTGAAATTTAGAATATATTCTGGAATTACCTGATTATTTTTAAAATAAACTAAATTCCAGAAAAGGAATATTGCGTCAGCATGACGCCGGGGTGACGTCAGCAGGTCAAAGGCGTCGACCAGGTCAAACCTGACCAGTGGGGTCCACTGGTCAGTGACCCAGTCAACTAACCAAGTTAGTTAGCCCTAACTAACTTAGTTAGCCGGGCGGGGCCCGCATGTCAGTGGCCTATCTAATTAGCTAAGTTAATTAGCGCTAACTAATCTAACACTAATCAAGCAGGCGCCTGGGCCCACACGTCAGGGGGGTCAAACCCCGGGTCAACTCGCCGGAGTTGACCCGCGGCTCGTCGCCGGCGGAGCCAGAGACGGCGGAGGGGGTCGGAATTCCTCCTCCGGCGACCAAATCGGAGACTGAGGGGCTCTACGCGTAGCTGGTGTGTGCGCGCATCGAATCGTGGCATCCGTTCGTGTTGGGGAGGTCGGATTTGGCGATGGCGGCGAGCGGGGCGGCGGCCGGAGCACGGCGAGGTCGGGGTTGGCGCTAGGGGGCACGGCAGGTCGCACGGGTGGGCGCGCTCGGCTCCTGGAAGGGTGCTGAGCACGTTGCCGTGCTCGGGGGTTAGCTACGGTGGCTCTAGCCCCGTCTGTGTCATCGCCGGCGGCGAGGAACTGTCGGCTCCGACAGCCGGGGTGGTTAGAAGGCGCGGACGGCACGGGGAGAGAGGGGAAATGGACAGGGGCTCACGAGGGGTCGGGAGAGAAGCTCGGTGGGCTCGGGGAAGCCTCTGCAACGGCGAATTGACGACAGCGATCTCCGGGCACCGGAGATGAAGACGACGACGCTCCGGTCGACTGCGGCCTCCTCTGGCCGCGTGCGTCGCGTGTGTAGCTCCACGGGGTCAGGGCGGAGCTCAGGGATGCATAGAGGGAGCGAGGGGGTGGCTGTGGCCGCGAGGGAGCTCGTCGGTGGCTGCGGCTCCGTTCGGTCCGGGCGAGAGAGAGGGAACAGAGGAGAGAGGGGATGCAGCGGGGGAGGAAGAGGAGCGAGGGGACACGAGGCCTCGTCGTGGCGTTGCTAGGGAGGCCGGGGGAAGCAGGAGGTGGCCGGGAAGCAGGAGGTGGCCGAGGCCTCTCGGGCGCGCGCCACGGCTCGCCTCTGTTCGTCCTCCTGGCAGAGGAGGAAGAGGACAAGGGGGAGGAGGTGGGCTGGGCCGGCTGGGCCGGTTGGTGGCGCCAGGTAGGCTGCGGGTAAGTGGCCCAGGTAGGTTTTCTGCTCTGTTTTATTTTTTTTCTTCTGTTTTGTTTTATTTAATTTCGTTTTGCCACTGTTTTGAATTTCAAAATAATTCAAACAATGCCAAAAACTCCTTTGAATATTTTATATTGCTAGATGGACTCTTCCAAAAGCTTATAAAATATTTCAGGGGTATTTGAAATTATATTCTAATTATATGTATATAATTCAAATTCAAATAGCTAATGAATTAAATCCAAAGTCCCAAAAATAATTCCTTAAAAATGTTCAATATTTTGGTTGGGACCAGAACCCTTACCAAAAATTATCAAACATTTAAGAAGAGCATTTTGGAGCAATGAATGAGATTTCTAGGGTTTTTGCCCCTCTTTTATTTAAGTTTTTGAGGCTTCCAAAATTCCTCAGTTCAAGTTTCGAAAATATAGACATGATGCACACATGAAGCTAGCCTAGAGCACTACCAGCAGCTAGGGATGTGACAATATCCTTCATTGATTGTGAGAGCTTGTGATGGGCTAAGTTGGGACACCCCTGCAGGGTTTTGAACTTTCGAAAGCCGTGCCCGCGGTTATGGGCAGATGGGAATTTGTTAATGTTCAGTTGTAGAAAACCTGAAGTTGAGCTTAATTAAAATACACCAACCGCGTGTGTTACCGTGATGGTCTCTTCTCGACGGAGTCCGGGAAGTGAACACGGTGTTGGAGTTATGCTTGACATAGGTTGTTCTAGGATCACTTCTTGATCATAGTTGTTTGAACGTGGTTTTGCCTTCTCTTCTCGCTCTCTTTTGCGAATAAGTAATCCACCATATATACTAGTCGCTTGCTGCAGCTCCACATCATACCTTTGCCTTACCTATAAGCTTAAATAGTCTTGATCCCGAGGGTGTGAGATTGCTGAGTCCCCGTGACTCACATATACTTCCAAAACCAGTTTGCACGTGCCGATGTTACTGAGAAGATGACGCAACCAAGCTCAAGGAGGAGCTCGATGAAGATCTTGTCCTTTGTGTTGATCTGTTTCCAGTATATCAGTAGTGGAGCCTTGTTGGGGTCGATCGGGGATCTGTGTAGCATTTGGGGTAGTCTTCTTTTATTTTGGTTTCGTAGTCAGACCTTGATTGTATCTGGAAGATGTAATGCTTTATTCATGTATTGTGTGACGTGGCGATTGTAAGCCAACTATGTATCTCTTTCCCTTATGTATTACATGGGTTGTATGAAGGTTACCTCACTTGCGACATTGCTTTCAATGCGGTTATGCCTCTAAGTCGTGCTTCGACACGTGGGAGATATAGCCGCATCGAGGGCGTTACAAGTTGGTAATCAGAGCCTTCCCCGACCTTAGGAGCCCCGTGCTTGATCGAATCGCTGGCGTTATTGAGTCTAGAAATGTTTTGAGTCATTTAGGATTATATATATCAGAGAGTTAGGACTTCTTTTTACTCCCCAGTCCCTTCGTCGCTCTGGTGAGGCATCCTGACGTACAGTTTTGACTCTTCTCTTCTCAAATTTCACTAAAAAATTAGGATCACGCGGGTATTTTGGAATCGTTCCGATCGATTTGTGACGAGAACATTGTTCTTGGTGCCTCCTGTCATTTAGGGGTTGTGGAAGTGTCCCGGGGAGTTGAGCTCCGAGGTGTTGTCATCACAATTTTATCGTTGCAGTTCTGGAATACCTGAGTTTAGTTTCGCCGACATCGAAAATCTCTTTTATGCAGTTGTTGGTGAGATGACCTCAACTCCACCCAGTACTGGGGCGGGACTTCGGCAGTATTGCCATAACTTGTATAACGGATGCTTTTCGAAGGTTGAGGTAAATGATTTTCGAAGGTTTCTCGGTTATGTGTTGAAGGATGGATACAGCTGGATGTAGGATTTGTTAGTTTGGGTGAGATATTATGCTTCCCCTGTATCCCCAACACCTGATTGCATAACTGGAAAGTTTCGGGAGTTTATAAGTGGGAATTCAAGTAGCTCTTAGGACATCATTCTGACAGATGTATGATATGAAATTGGGGTTCGACGTCTAGTGGTCCGCCTATCCACGGTTGGTTTTACAGTGGTCTCGTTGCTTCTTAAAGAGTCCTCGGCTATGCCGACTCGGGGACGCTTCGTATGTCATGTGCACTGCCTTGTACATGATGGTGTTGTACGATCGAGCCCGTGTAGGCTCCACCACGAAAACTTCGGACGAAATCTCTATCATATGTTTGTTCCGGCTTATTCTGCAAGCCAATCCTTGTTTTGTTTTGAGCTGTGGTATTCGAGTTTCTTCAATGTCAAATGTTGATTCCATACCTTTCCTAAGTGGTGTTCTCATATTCCTATGTGAATACTAATCCTTCTCGATCATTGAGTTTGTCATGTCAATCCTTTTCACCGGTGTGCTTCTTTTCAAGTGGATCCGATCATTTCAACATCCGCGAGATCAAGTATCAGTTTCTTCTGAATGATGTTTGGTTCATCCGTCTCCAAGTTGCCTTTGTTTTTCCCGCCTACCCACCCTTTTTCTTCGAGGACTAAGATTTTTCTTAATCAAATATCCATTTTATTCATGTGAAGACTCTTCATTCTTGTCTTTGAATGTTCTTATCCGGTGATTCTCATGAAGATTCTAACGGAGCTTCAAGTTCATCATTCTTCGTTCCTTTTTCTTCTCTGATGGATTCAATTCAAGCTTTTGGTGTGTCTTTACCCTTTTCCTCATTTCAAGGCTTTCTCATGCGGGTGCAATTCTTAATCGTTCACCTCTCGCTATTCTATTTTCCCGGAGTGCTAAAGATATCTCAGAAGATTGGTGTTTCCACTCTTAATCCGTTCAAGCTATTTTGAGGATGTTATCTCATTCAAGCCTTTTTAATTCAACTAGTGCAATCTCTCCTTTTAATCATTTCTACGACGTATCTTTTGAGTGGGCCCTAACCCACAGGTCTTTTTCCAGGATCTTACCTGACTCTTCTAATTCTCCCGGAGATATCCTTAAAATTCTTTTCGAAGTTTGATGGAAGAATGAATTATCATCAGTCTAATGCCTTTTCTCCAAGATCTTTCAAAATTCTATCATCTTTGGCTCAACCTCTTCGCTTTTGATACTCCCGGAGTGTCTAAACAATTCTCAATGGTGGTTCTCGTCATCTGTCTCAACATCTAAAGACCGAAGAAGAGTTTCTCTTAAATCTTGCTCCATTCTTTTCAAGATTCATGGCTCAAGCCTCGTGCCATCCTCTCATAATTGTTTTCGACGGTGAGAATTCTTTTCACCCATCCGGAGCAATTCAGGAGTCTTTCTAGTTTGTTTCTCTGGAGCCCATCATTTCAGAAGATTTATTCATTC
Source organism: Triticum aestivum (assembly GCF_018294505.1). Lineage (NCBI taxonomy): Eukaryota > Viridiplantae > Streptophyta > Magnoliopsida > Poales > Poaceae > Triticum > Triticum aestivum. The sequence goes on along the minus strand of NC_057803.1, from coordinate 391,844,545 downwards.
TCAACTTTCTGTTATCATTCTCCAATCTTACCGGTGCATCGTTCAAGTGATCTCTAATCAGTTCGCGATCTCTTTGCTCTCATGGATCTAAATTCTCTCAAGCATCTTCGTTTATTTGCTAATCCTTCCCGGTGTTTCCTCATGTTTTATTCGTTCTTTTTCAATTCTTATGCTGGCTCTTTCAAGAGTTCTCTTTATTCGTTGTCATATCAATTCATTCGTTCTTTCCAAGTCTACCGGTGGTTCATTCAAGACCTTCCCAAGTTGGCGCGATATCTATCTTAATCCTTTCTTCGGGAATAAGTACTATGCCAAATCCGTTGCATCTCATCAATTTAAATTGGTGAAGGATAAGCGTAACATAATTCTTATTCTTGATTCACCCAAGTGATTAATTCCTTATTCCGGAGGTTCATTAAAATTATTGATCTCAATTATTCATCTTTTCCTTTTCTGGAGTTCCAACCTCTTTCAATTATATCACCACGGAGATTCATCTAAATCATTACATGGTTTCACCTTGTGTTTTCAACTATCCTCTCCTTTTGTTTGATCATCCTTCTGTTACCGGAGTTCTTCTTGAAGGTTCTACATGATGGTCCATCAAGGATTTAATTCCTTCTCGAAGTGTTCATTAAGATTCTTTTCAGAGGAGCTCAAGTATTCTTTATCTTGCATTTCAAAGTGCAATTCTTTCAACCTTATCATTTGAGGTGGTATTATGTCATTCTTGATAATTTGAGCTCATGTTTCATGATCCACATGTTGTTAAGAATGAGGTATTTTTAATCCATCAATGTCTTCTTTGGAGTTATCTTGGGTTATATTTCACCTAAAGCCTTCCCTAAAGGATTGTTGCTATTTATGGTGCTTATAAATGACGCAAGTTCTTCATTTATCCTCCTGGTGGAATAAGTATCTCGTCTTCTTGTTCATATCAATCCAATCTATTGTTTCCATTGGTGGCAGAATTTCACCTCTTGATTTCGAGATGTTTTCCATAAGCCCACAACAAGCTTACTCTTTTCGTTGTTGGTTTTCCAACAACTCCGTTCGAACCTTCACCTAAAGATGCTTTTTGAAGCTCATTTGAGATAGAACATGTTGTTTTTTCTTCTCTGTTCTTTTGTTCCGACGATCCAACTTCTATTCTTTCATTCCGGAGGCATGGTGATATTTCTTTCTTCAACCATCATCTCGTTTTCTAATCGAAGATCATGTTCTTTCCTTTTGCTTATCCATTTATCCGGAGTGTTGTGTCCTCTGCTCAAGTCTTTTTCATCCTATCAAGCCTTGCATCTCTTTTCAAACTGAGTGTTGTCCAAGTTTGTTCTTCCTTGGTCCTCGTTCCTAGCGGAGTGTTTTACAACTTCGATCACCTCCGTGGTATTATTCCTTTCAAGTTGTTCAAATTTTCAAGGTTCTTTGGTTTCACTCGTTGTCAAAGAAGCAACTTAGTTTTACCTCTCCTTTTCCTCTTTCGTTTTCCCTCCAGTGCCATTCTAGATCTCGGGACGAGATCCTCTCGTAGTCGTGGAGTGTTGTGACGCCCCGAGACCGATGTGCCAGGTGTCCTCCAGTTATTCGTTGTTGTTGCCTTGTCATTCGCTTGCATGTTGCATCTTTCCATGCCATCATCCGCATTGCATCTGCATGTTTTTGAAAACTTGCATCCGTCCCGGTCTCCTTGTTCCGTCTGTTGTCATTTCTGAGCCTAGACACACTTGCACGCGCCCACGGCATGTCCGAAATATTATTTTATAAGTGGCCGAAAAATGTTCTCGGAATGGGTTGAAAGTTGGCATGCGGTGTTGTTTTGTTGTAGATAGGCCGCCTGCCAAGTTTCATTGCATTCGGAGTTCCTTTGATGCCCCAACGGATAACTATAGTGACATTATAGTCGGTCAAAACGTTGGACGTTTTCGGTCTCCGGAAACAGATGTCGGGCCCTCTGTCTCTTCTCCCCCTCGCAGTCTCGCCACAGCCCACCTAGTCCATCCTCCTTCCCCTCTTCGCTTCCGGAGTTGTCTGATGTTACCGCACAGTCCGAAACCCTCTCTGCTCAGTGCGTCAAACCCCCTCGCACGCGCGTCTGAAAAGCTGTCCCGGACCCGACCCGGACTGTCGCCACCGTTGTGTCCGGAACATCCCCAAACATCTACAAAACGTCATCGTTTTCTTGTTCGGACTCCCTAACCCATTCATTTCCGACCGTCCGATTTTGATCGATGATCCAAAATACTCCTCCTATCTATATTCTGGTATTTATAGACCACCCTAACCTTAAATCTAGGGACTTTGTCCCGTCGAGCCGCCGCCACCTACCGCATCTAACTCGGGATCCCCTTCTCCTCATTTTTCCTCCACCCACCAATGGGAGCCCGAGCTCCTTCTACCAGACCCCGAGCACTCGATCCACCTCACCGGTGCCTCCTACTCCAAATTCGATCAGGAGAGGAGATCCCGATCTGAAGCTTCCTTGCGCCTGTGCCGAGGCCTCACCTCTTCGTCCTCTGCCCGACACCCACCGTCCTCGCAGTCTCCTGCAGCCTCCCGTTGCTGTGACCCCGTTCGCCTCATCGGGCCGAAGCTCACCGTCGCCGGCGACAGCAACATCGTCGTCGCCCTCCATCTTCATCGTCGCGCTGCCTGTGCTCCTCCGAACTGTCCAGCTGCGGCAACAAACCCCGACCTCCCCTGCTCCCTCTATCTCCCTTTCCTCCTTAGTCTCCCTCTCTCTCTCATGCCGGTCCTCCTCCCTCTCTCTTAGGTACCTTGGACCGCCATGAACATCACCGCAGCAGCCGCAGCCCCGCCAAGTCCCTCTGGAGCCTACAATCACCTCGACCGCGCACTGTTTCTTCCTCCTCCTCGAGGAGAAGGCAAAACCACGCACTGACCGGTTGCCGCTGGCGACTAGCACTAGTGGATGGAAACATTTCCGCCCCGCTGCTCCGAGGCCAAGTCCCGTCGAGCTGCAACCATCTCCCTCGAGTTCTTCCCCAACGCCGGCCTCCTCTGTCACCTCGTCGCCAGAGACCCACCAGCACGTCACCAACATCGCGCCCCACCATTGTCAGCCTCGTGCCGTCCAAGCCGCCGTCATTGCTTGCCTCCTCTGGCGCCCCTGCTCCGCCTCAAGACGTGTCCTCGCCGGACCCCGCGAGCGCCGCCTCTACCTCGAACCCCCGCCCGGATTCACGCCGCTCTGCCGCCCCGTCTCCGGCCCCTGCCCACCGGAGCCGCGTCTCCTTGTGCCCATAGCCCCGCAGCAGCGCTGCGCCTCTGCTTCGTTCGAGCAGAGGAGCTCATTTGACCCCGCTCCCTTTCGTCCTCATTGGCCAAATCACCAGGGTCCAGTCGATCGCCAAATCACAACCAGATCCGCCGGCCTGTTGCTTCCACCGCATTGGGCCAAGGCCCATGAGTCCTGGTGAGAACCCCAGCGCCCTCCTTTTTTTTACTTAATGTTGGGCCTCTGCTTAGTTTCGGCCCGGCTACATTTTTTTCCTGCTGGCATTTTTCCTTATATCTAGTGCATGCATAATTACAGAATTTTGCCATCATTTTAAAATGCTCTCACCTAAATAACCGTGCATCGGAATTAAACAAACTTAACATGGAAGTTGCTTAGAATTATGTGTAGTTTAATAATATGCACTTTTCAAGCATGTTTAAAATGTTTAAATTGATGTTTGCTTTAATTTTGCTCTATTGCCATGTTAAAATGACTTATTTCATAACTAAATAACCGTAGCTTCAAACCTAACAAACTTAATATGTAAATGGGGTAGAATTTTTCCTAGTTTAACATGGTGGCTTCACATTGCATGTTTAACAACTCTAAAATTGTGTTTAGGGCAGAACAGTACCAAACCTAATATATGCATATGAGGATTCTTCTGGACTTGTTGCTTGTTGTTCCGGCCTCATTTAAACTTGCCTAGATAGGTAGTTTTCATTTGCTTCACCCTCTTGCCATGCTAACAACTTTTAATATTGTTGGGTACATAAACGAGATCGAACTAAATAACTTGAATGTGGTGTTTGGTCAATATGCAACGGAGTTTCATGTTGAACTCCACTTAATTTGTAGGATTGTTTGTGCATTTTGCCATGCCATGTATCTTTAAACCGGACATGCATCATACTTGTTGTGCATCTTGCCATGATTATGTGATGGTTGTTTACTATGTTGTTTGCTTCTTTCCGGTGTTGCTTCTTCGGGTTGGTTCCGATAACGTCGCGTTTTTGAGAATCTGTTCGTCTACATCCGTTTGTATTCTTCATGTACTCGTTCTTCTTCCTTGCGGGATTTCAGGCAAGATGACCATACCCTCGAAATCACTTCTATCTTTGCTTGCTAGTTGCTCGCTCTTTTGCTATGCCTATGCTGCGATACCTACCACTTTCTTATCATGCCTCCCATATTGTTGAGCCAAGCCTCTAACCCACCTTGTCCTAGCAAACCGTTGTTTGGCTATGTTACTGCTTTGCTCAGCCCCTCTTATAGCGTTGTTAGTTGCAGGTGAAGATTGGAGTTTGTTCCATGTTTGGAACTTGGATATTTTGTTGGGATATCACAATATATTTTACTTAATTAATGCATCTATATACTTGGTAAAGGGTGGAAGGCTCGGCCTTATGCCTGGTGTTTTGTTCCACTCTTGCCGCCCTTGTTTCCGTCATATCGGTGTTATGTTCCCGGATTTTGCGTTCCTTACGCGGTTGGGTTATAATGGGAACCCCTTGACAGTTCGCCTTGAATAAAACTCCTCCAGCAATGCCCAACATTGGTTTTACCATTCGCCACCTAGCCTTTTTCCCTTGGGAGTCACGCTTCCGAGGGTCATCTTTATTTTAACCCCCCCGGGCCAGTGCTCCTCTGAGTGTTTGTCCAAACTGAGCTGCCTACGGGGCCACCTCGGGGAAACTTGAGGGTTGGTTTTACTCGTAGCTAGTCTCATCTGAGTGTGCCCTGAGAACGAGATATGTGCAGCTCCTATCAGGATTTGTCGGCACATTCGGGCGGTGTTGCTGGTCCTGTTTTACCATTGTCAAAATGTCTTGTAACCGGGATTCTGAGCCTGATCGGGTCTTCCCGCTAGAAGGAATATCCTTCGTTGACCGTGAGAGCTTGTGATGGGCTAAGTTGGGACACCCTTGCAGGGTTTTGAACTTTCGAATGCCGTGCCCGTGGATATGGGCAGAAGGGAATTTGTTAATGTCCGGTTGTAGAAAACCTGAAGTTGACCTTAATTAAAATACACCAACCGCGTGTGTTACTGTGATGGTGTCTTCTCAGTGGAGTCCGCGAAGTGAACACGGTGTTGGAGTTATGCTTGACATAGGTTGTTCTAGGATCACTTCTTGATCATAGTTGTTCGACCGTGGTTTTGCCTTCTCTTCTCGCTCTCTTTTGCGAATAAGTTAGCCACCATATATTCTAGTCGCTTGCTGTAGCTCCACATCATACCTTTGCCTTACCTATAAGCTTAAATAGTCTTGATTGCAAGGGTGTGAGATTGCTGAGTCCCCGTGACTCACAGATACTTCCAAAACCAGTTTGCAGGTGCCGATGTTACCGAGCGGATGACGCAACCAAGCTCAAGGAGGAGCTCGATGAAGATCATGTCCTTTGTGTTGATCCGTTTCCAGTTGATCAGTAGTGGGGCCCAGTTGGGGTCGATCGGGGATCTGTGTAGCATTTGGGGTAGTCTTATTTTTTTTGGTTCCATAGTCGGACCTTGATTGTATCTGGATGATGTAATGCTTTATTCATGTATTGTGTGATGTGGCGATTGTAAGCCAACTATGTATCTCTTTCCCTTATGTATTACATGGGTTGTATATAGATTACCTCACTTGCGACATTGCTTTCAATGCGGTTATGCCTCTAGGTCGTGCTTCGACACGTGGGAGATATAGCCGCATCGAGGGCGTTACATGCGTGCCCCCTCCCCTCTAGTCCAAATTGGACTGGGAAGGGGGGCGGCGCCTCCTTTCCTTCTCCTCTCTCCCTCTCCTTCCTTCCCCCTTCCTTCTCCTAGTAGGACTAGGAAAGGGGAGTCCTACTCATACTAGGAGGAGGACTCCTCCTCTCCTGGCGCGCCCTAAGGTCCGACCGGCCTCCCCCCTTGCTCCTTTATATACGGGGGCAGGGGCACCCTAGGACACACAACTTGATCATTGATCCCTTAGCCGTGTGTAGTGCCCCCCTCCACCATAATCCACCTCGGTCATATCATCATAGTGCTTAGGCAAAGCCCTACGACGGTAGCTTCATCATCACCATCATCACGCCGTCGTGCTGACGAAGCTCTCCCTCGACACTCAGCTGGATCGGAAGTTCGTGGGACGTCACCGAGCCGAACATGTGCAGATCGCGGAGGTGCCATACTTTTAGGACTAGGATCGGTCAGATCATGAAGACGTACGACTACATCAACCGCATTGTCATAACGCTTCCGCTTACGGTCTACGAGGGTACGTGGACAACAATCTTCCCCTCTCGTTGCTATGCATCACCATGATAGATCTTGCGTGTGTGTAGGATTTTTTTTGAAATTACTGCGTTCCCCAATAGTGGCATCAGAGCCAGGTCTACGCGTAGACATTATATGCACAAGTAGAACACAAAGGAGTTGTGGGCGTGGGTATATACATATTGCTTGCCGTCACTAGTTGTTTCTTGATTCAGCGGTATTGTTGGATGAAGCGGCCCAGACCGACATTACGCGTACGCTTACGCGAGACCGGTTATACCGACGTGCTTCGCACACAGGTGGCTGGTGGGTGTCAGTTTCTCCAACTTTAGTTGAATCAGATTCAATGAACAGGGTTCTTTCTGAAGATCAAAAAGCAATTACTATACCGCGTTGTGGTTTTTTTTGATGCATAGGTAAGAATGGTTCTTGCTTAGCCTGTAGTAGCCACGTAAAACTTGCAACAACAAAGTAGAGGACGTCTAACTTGTTTTTGCAGGACATGTTGTGATGTGATATGCTCAAGACATGATGCTAAATTTTATCGTATGAGATGATCATGTTTTGTAACACAGTTATCGACAACTGGAAGGAGCCATATGGTTGTCGCTTTATTGTATGAAATGCAATCACCATGTAATTGCTTTACTTTATCACTAAGCGGTAGCGATAGTCATAGAAGCAATAGTTGGTGAGACGACAACAATGCTTCGATGGAGATCAAGGTGTCAAGCTGATGACGATGGTGATCATGACGGTGATTTGGGGATGGAGATCAAAGGCACAAGATGATGATGGCAATATCATATCACTTATATTGATTGCATGTGATGTTTATCCTTTATGCAATTTATTTTGCTTAGTTTGACGGTAGCATTATTAGATGAGCTCTCACTAAATTTCAAGGTATAAGTGTTCTCCCTGAATATGCACCGTTGCTACAGTTCGTCATGCTGAGACACCACGTGATCATTAGGTGTGATAACCTCTACGTTCACATAAAACGGGTGCAAGCCAGTTTTGCACACGCAGAATACTCAGGTTAAACTTGACGAGCCTAGCATATGCAGATATGGCATCAGAACACTGAGACCGAAAGGTCGACCGTCAATCATATACTAGATATGATCAACATAGTGATTTTCACCATCGAAAACTACCCCATCTCATGTGATGATCGGACATGGTTTAGTTGATATGGTTCACGTGATCACTTAGATGATTAGAGGGATGTCTATCTAAGTGGGAGTTCTTAAGTAATTTGATTAATTGAACTTTAATTTATCATGAACCTAGTACCTGATAGTATTCTGCATGTCTATGTTGTTGTACATAGATGGCCCATGCTGTTGTTCCGTTGAATTTTAATGCGTTCCTAGAGAAAGCTAAGTTGAAAGATGATGGTAGCAACTACACAGACTGGGTCCGTAACTTGAGGATTCTCCTCACTGCTACACAGAAGAATTACGTCTTGGAAGTACCGCTAGGTGACAAACCTGCCGCAAGAGCAACGCCAGATGTTGTGATTACCTGGCTAAGCAATGCTGATGACTACTCGATAGTTCAGTGTGCCATGCTTTACAACTTAGAACCGAGACTACAATGATGTTTTGAACGCCGTGGAGCATATGAGATGTTCCAGGAGTTGAAGTTAATATGTCAAGTAAATGCCTGGATTGAGAGATATGACGTCTCCAATAAGTTCTAAAGCTACAAAATGGAGGAGAATAGTTCTGTCAGTGAACATATACTCAAAATGTCTGGGTACCACAACCACTTGACTCAGGTGGGAGTTAATCTTCCTGATGATAGTGTCATTGACAGAGTTCTTCAATCACTGCCACCAAGCTACAAGAGCTTCGTGATAAACTATAATATGCAAGGGATGGATAAGACGATTCCTAAGCTCTTCGCAATGCTAAAGGCTGCGGAGGTAGAAATCAAGAAGGAGCATCAAGTGTTGATGGTCAAGAAGACCACCAGTTTCAAGAACAAGGGTAAAGGGAAGAAGGGGAACTTCAAGAAGAACAGCAAGCCAGTTGCTGCTCAAGTGAAGAAACCCAAGTCTGGACCTAAGTGTGAGACTGAGTGCTTCTGCTGCAAAGGGACTGGTCACTGGAAGCGGAACTGCCCCAAGTATTTGGCGGAAAAGAAGGATGGCAAAGTGAAAGGTATATTTGATATACATGTTATTGATGTGTACCTTACTAATGCTCGCAGTAGTGCCTGGGTATTTTATACTGGTTCAGTTGCTAACATTTGCAACTCGAAATAGGGGCTACGGATTAAGTGAAGATTGGCTAAGGACGAGGTGACGATGCGCGTGGGAAATGGTTCCAAAGTCGATGTGATCGCTGTCGGCACGCTACCTCTACATCTACCTTCGGGATTAGTTTTAGACCTAAATAATTGTTATTTAGTGCCAGCGTGGAGCATGAACATTATATCTGGATCTTGTTTGATGCGAGACGGTTATTCATTTAAATCAGAGAATAATGGTTGTTCTGTTTACATGAGTAATATCTTTTATGGTCATGCACCCTTGATGAGCACACATGTTCATAGTATTGAAGCCAAAATATGCAAAGTTGATAATGATAGTGCAACTTATTTGTGGCACTGATGTTTGGGTCATATTGGTGTAAAGCGCATGAAGAAACTCCGTTCTGATGGACTTCTGGAATCACTTGATTATGAATCACTTGGTACTTGCGAACCATGCCTCATGGGCAAGATGACTAAAACTCCATTCTCTAGAACAATGGAGTGAGCAACGGAGTTATTGGAAATCATACATACTGATGTATGTGGTCCAATGAAATTTGAGGCTCGCGGGGGATATTGTTATTTTCTCACCTTCATAGATGATTTGAGCAGATATGGGTATATCTACTTAATGAAACATAAGTCTGAAACATTTGAAAAGTTCAAAGAATTCCAGAGTGAAGTGGAAAATCATCGTAACAAGGAAATAAAGTTTCTGTGATCTGATCGTGGAGGAGAATATTTGAGTTACGAGTTTGGTCTTCATTTGAAACAATGCGGAATAGTTTCGCAACTCACGCCACCAGGAAAACCACAGCGTAATGGTGTGTCCGAATGTCGTAATCGTACTTTACTACATATGGTGCGATCTATGATGTCTCTTACTGATTTACCGCCGTCGTTTTGGGGTTATGCTTTAGAGACGGCTGCATTCATGTTAAATAGGGCACCATCTAAATCCGTTGAGATGACACCTTATCAACTGTGGTTTGGCAAGAAACCCAAGTTGTCATTTCTTAAAGTTTGGAGCTGCGATTCTTATGTGAAAAGGCTTCAACCTAATAAGATCAAACCCAAATCGGAGAAATGTGTCTTCATAGGATACCCAAAGGAGACTGTTGGGTACACCATCTATCATAGATCCAAAAGCAAGATATTCGTTGCTAAGAATGGATCCTTTCTAGAGAAGGAGCTTCTCTCGGAAGAAGTGAGTGGGAGGAAAGTAGAACTTGATGAGGTAAATGTACCTGGTCCCTTATTGGAAAGCAGTTCATCACTGAAATCTGTTCCACTGATTCCTACGCCAGTAAGTGCGGAAGCTAATGATGATGATCATGAAACTTCTGATCAAGTTACTACCGAACCTCGTAGGTCAACCAGAGTAAGATCCACACCAGAGTGGTATGGTAATCCTGTTCTGGAGGTCATGTTATTGACCATGACGAACCTACGAACTATGAGGAAGCAATGATGAGCCCAGATTCCGCAAAATGGCTTGAGGCCATCAAATCTGAGATGGGATCCATGTATGATAACAAAGTATGGACTTTGGTTGACTTGCCCGATGATTGGCAGGCCATAGAGAATAAATGGATCTTCAAGAAGAAGACTAACGCTGACGGTAATGTTACTGTCTACAAAGCTCGACTTGTTGCAAAAGGTTTTCGACAAGTTTAAGGAGTTGACTACGATGAGACCTTCTCATCCTAAGCGATGCTTAAGTCCGTCCGAATCATGTTAGCAATTGCCACATTTTATGATTATGAAATTTGGCAAATAGATGTCGAAACTGCATTCCTTAATGGATATCTTAAAGAAGAGTTGTATATGATGCAATCAGAATGTTTTGTCGATCCAAAAGGTGCTAACAAAGTGTGCAAGCTCCAGCGATCCATTTATGGACTGGTGCAAGCCTATCGGAGTTGGAATATATGCTTTGATAGTGTGATCAAAGCATATGGTTTTATACAGACTTTTGCAGAAGCCTGTATTTACAAGAAAGTGAGTGGGAGCTCCGTAGCATTTCTGATATTATATGTAGATGATGTATTGTTGATCGGAAATGATACTGAATTTCTGAATAACATAAAAGGATACTTGAATAAGAAATTTTCAACGAAAGACCTCGGTGAAGCTGCTTATATATTGGGCATCAAGATCTATAGAGATAGATCAAGACGCTTGATTGGACTTTCACAAAGCACATACCTTGATAAAGATTTGAAGAAGTTCAAAATGGATCAGGCAAAGAAAGGGTTCTTGCTTGTGTTACAAGGTGTGAAGTTGAGTCAGACTCAATGCCCGACCACTGCAGAAGATAGAGAGAAAATGAAAGTCATTCCCAATGCTTCAGCCATAGGTTCTATCATGTATGCAATGTTGTGTACCAGACCTGATGTGTGCCTTGATATTAGTTTGGTAGGGAGGTACCAAAGTAATCCAAGAGTGGATAACTGGACAGCGGTCGAGAACATCCTGAAATACCTGAAAAGGACTAAGGATATGTTTCTCATTGAGGTTACAAAGAGCTCGTCATAAACGGTTATGTCGATGCAAGGTTTGACACTGATCCGGATGACTCTAAGTCACAAACCAGATACGTATTTTTATTAAATGGTGGAGCTGTCAGTTGGTGCAGTTCCAAGAAGAGCATCATGGCGGGATCTACTTGTGAAGCGGAGTACATAGCTGCTTCGGAAACAGCAAATGAATGAGTCTGGATGAAGGAGTTCATATCCGATCTAGGTGTCATACCTAGTGCATCGTGTCCAATGAAAATCTTTTGTGACAATACTAGTGCAGTTGCCTTGGCAAAGGAATCCAGATTTCACAAGAGAACCAAGCACATCAAGAGACGCTTCAATCCCATCCACGATCAAGTCAAGGAGGGATACATAGAGATTTGCAAGATACATACGAATCTGAATATTGCAGACTCGTTGACTAAGCATCTCTCATGAGCAAAACATGATCAGCACCAAGACTCCATGGGTGTTAGAATCATTACAATTTAATCTAGATTATTGACTCTAGTGTAAGTGGGAGACTGAAGGAAATATGCCCTAGAGGCAATAATAAAGTTGTTATTTATATTTCCTTATATCATAATAAATGATTATTATTCATGCTAGAATTGTATTGACCGGAAACTTAGTACATGTGTGAATACATAGACAAACAGAATTTCACTAGTATGCCTCTACTTGACTAGCTCGTTGAATCAATGATGGTTATGTTTCTTAACCATAGACATGAGTTGTCATTTTATTAATGGGATCACGTCATTAGAGAATGATGTGATTGACTTGACCCATCCGTTAGCTTAGCACGATGATCGTTTAGTTTGTTGCTACGACTTTCTCCATAACTTATACATGTTCGTATGACTATGAGATCATGCAACTCCCGAATAATGGAGGAACACTTTATGTGCTACCAAATGTCACAATGTAACTGGGTGATTATAAAGGTGCTCTACATGTGTCTCTGATGGTGTTTGTTGAGTTGGCATAGATCCAGATTAGGATTTGTCACTCCGATTGTCGGAAAGGTATCTCTGGGCCCTCTCGGTAATGCACATCAATATAAGCCTTGCAAGCAATGTAGATAATGAGTTAGTTACGGAATGTAGCATTACAGAACGAGTAAACAGGCTTGCCGATAACGAGATTGAACTAGGTATTGAGATACCGACGATCAAATCTCAGGCAAGTAACATACCAGTGACAAAGGGAACAACCTATATCATTATGCGGTTTGATCTATAAAGATCTTCGTAGAATATGTGGGAGCCAATATGAACATCCAGGTTCCACTATTAGTTATTTACCGGAGACATGTCTTGGTCATGTCTACATGGTTCTCGAACCCGTAGGGTCTGCACGCTTAACGTTCAGTAACGATTGATATTATGAGTTTATGTGTTTTGATGAACTGAAGGTTGTTCGAAGTCCCGGATCTGATACCGGGCATGGCGAGGAGTCTCGAAATGGTCGAGACATAAAGATCAATATATTGGATGACTATGTTTGGACATTGGAATGGTTCCGTGTGAGTTCGGACATTAACTGGAGTACCGGGGGGTTACCGGAACCCCTCGGGGAGTATATGGGCCCTAATGGGCTTTAGGGGAGAGAGGGAGCGGCTGCCTAGGGCAGGCCGCGTGCCCCCCCAAGGCCTAGTCCAAATTGGACTAGGGGGAGGGGCGGCGCACCCTCCTTCCTTCTCTTCTCTCTTCCCTTTCCTACTCTCCTACTCCTACTACATGGAAAGGGGGAATACTACTCCCGGTGGGAGTAGGACTCCCCAGGACGCGCCATAGTAGAGGGCCGGCCCTCCCCCTCATCCACTCCTTTATACGGGGGAGGGGGGCACCCCATAGACACACAAGTTGATCATTGATCTTTTAGCCGTGTGCGGTGCCCCCCTCCATCATAATCCACCTCGGTCATATCGTAGCGGTGCTTAGGCGAAGCCCTGTTCCGATAGCATCATCATCACTGTCATCACACCGTCGTGCTGACGAAGCTCTCCCTCGACACTCTGCTGGATCGTGTGATCGTGGGACGTCACCTAGCCGAACATGTGCAGATTGTGGAGGTGCCGTACCTTCGATACTAGGATCGGTCGATGGTGAAGACGTACGACTACATCAACCGCGTTGTGATAACTCTTGCGCTTATGGTCTATGAGGGTATGTAGACAACACTCTCCCCTCTCGTTGTGATGCATCACCATGATCTTGCGTGTGCGTAGGAAATTTTTTGAAATTGTTTTGTTCCCCAATAGTGGCATCCGAGCTAGGTTTATGCGTAGATGTTATATGCACGAGTAGAAAACAAAGGAGTTGTGGGCGTGGGTATATACATATTGCTTGCCGTCACTAGTTGATTCTTGATTCGGCGGTATTGTTGGATGAAGCGGCCCAGACCGACATTACGCGTACACTTACGCGAGACTGGTTCTACCGACGTGCTTCGCACACAGGTGGCTGGTGGTTGTCAGTTTCCCCAACTTTAGTTGAATCGGATTCAATGAACAGGGTTCTTTCTGAAGATCAAAAAGCAATCACTATACCGCGTTGTGGTTTTTGATGTGTAGGTAAGAACGGTTCTTGCTCATCCCATAGCAACCACGTAAAACTTGCAACAACAAAGTAGAGGACGACTAACTTGTTTTTGCAGGGCATGTTGTGATGTGATATGCTCAAGACATGATGCTAGATTTTATTGTATGAGATGATCATGTTTTGTAACACAGTTATCGGTATGAAATACAATCGCCATATGGTTGTCGCTTTATTGTATGAAATACAATCGCCATGTAATTGCTTTACTTTATCACTGAGCGGTAGCGATAGTCGTAGAAGCAATAGTTGGTAAGATGACAATGATGCTTCGATGGAGATCAACGTGTCAAGCCGGTGACGATGGTGATCATGATGGTGCTTTGGAGATAGAGATCAAAGGCACAAGATGATGATGGCCATATCATATCACTTATATTGATTGCATGTCATGTTTATCCTTTATGCATCTTATTTTGCATAGTTCAATGGTAGCATTATAATATGACCTCTCACTAAATTTGAAGGTATAAGTGTTCTCCCTGAGTATGCACCGTCGCTACAGTTCATCGTGCCGAGACACCATGTGATGATCGGGTGTGATAAGCTCTACATTCACATACAACGGGTGCAAGCCAGTTTTGCACAAGCAAAATACTCGGGTTAAACTTGAGCAGCCTAGCATATGCTGATATGGCCTCGTAACACTGAGACCGAAAGGTCGAGCGTGAATCATATAGTAGATATGATCAACATAGTGATGTTCACCATTGAAAACTACTCCATCTCACGTGATGATCGGACATGGTTTAGTTGATATGGATCACATGATCACTTAGATGATTAGAGAGATATCTATCTAAGTGGGAGTTCTTAAGTAATTTGATTAATTGAACTTTAATTTATCATGAACTTAGTACCTGATAGTATTTTGCATGTCTATGTTGTGGTAGATAGATGGCCCGTGTTGTTGTTCCGTTGAATTTTAATGCGTTGCTAGAGAAAGCTAAGTTGAAAGATGATGGTAGCAACTACACGGACTGGGTCCGTAACTTGAGGATTATCCTCATTGCTGGACAGAAGAATTATGTCCTCGAAGCACCGCTAGGTGACAAACCTGCTATAGGAGCAACACGAGATGTTATGAACACCTGGAAGAGCAAAGCTGATGACTACTTGATAGTTCAGTGTGCCATGTTTTACGGCTTAGAACTGGGACTTCAACGACTTTTTGAACTTCATCGAGCATATGAGATGTTCCAGGAGTTGAAGTTAATGTTTCAAGAAAATGCCCGGATTGAGAGATATGAAGTCTCCAATAAGTTCTACAGCTGCAAGATGGAGGAGAATAGTTCTGTCAGTGAACATATACTCAGAATGTCTGGGTACCACAACCACTTGACTCAACTGGGAGTTAATCTTCCTGATGATAGTGTCATTGACAGAGTTCTTCAATCACTGCCAGCAAGCTACAAGAGCTTCATGATGAACTATAATATGCAAGGGATGGATAAGACGATTCCTGAGCTCTTTGCAATGCTAAAGGCTGTGGAGGTAGAAATCAAGAAGGAGCATCAAGTGTTGATGGTCAACAAGACCACCAGTTTCAAGAAAAAGGGTAAAGGGAGGAAAGGGCACTTCAAGAAGAATAGCAAACCAGTTGCTGCTCAAATGAAGAAACCCAAGTCTGGATCTAAGCCTGAGACCGAGTGCTTCTACTGCAAAGGAACTGGTCACTGGAAGCGGAACTGCCCCAAGTATTTGGCGGAGAAGAAGGATGGCAAAGTGAAAGGTATATTTGATATACATGTTATTGATGTGTACCTTACTAATGCTCGCAGTAGTGCCTGGGTATTTGATACTGGTTCCGTTGCTAACATTTGCAACTGGAAACAGGGGCTACGGATTAAGTGAAGATTGGCTAAGGATGAGGTGACGATGCGCGTGGGAAATGGTTCCAAAGTCGATGTGATCACCGTCGGCACGTTATCTCTACATCTACCTTCAGGATTAGTTTTTGACCTAAATAATTGTTATTTGGTGCCAGCATTGAGCATGAACATTGTATCTGGATCTTGTTCGATGCGAGACAGTTATTCATTTAAATCAGAGAATAATGGTTGTTCTATTTATATGAGTAATATCTTTTATAGTCATGCACCCTTGATGAGTGGTCTATTTTTACTAAATCTTGATAGTGGTGATACACATCTTCATAGTATTGAAGCCAAAAGATGCACAGTTGATAATGATAGTGCAACTTATTTTTGGCACTGCCATTTGGGTCATATTGGTGTAAAGAGCATGAAGAAACTCCATTCTGGTGGACTTCTGGAATCACTTGACTACGAATCACTTGGTACTTGCGAACCATGCCTCATGGGCAAGATGACTAAAACTCCGTTCTCCGGAACAATGGAGCGAGCAACGGAGTTATTGGAGATCATACATACTAATGTATGTGGTCCAATGAACACTGAAGCTTGCGGCAGATATCGTTATTTTCTCACCTTCACAGATGATTTGAGCAGATATGGGTATATCTACTTAATGAAACATAAGTCTGAAACATTTGAAAAGTTCAAAGAATTTCAGAGTGAAGAGGAAAATCATCGTAACAAGAAAATAAAGTTTCTATGATCTGATCGTGGAGGAGAATATTTGAGTTACGAGTTTGGTCTTCATCTGAAACAATGCAGAATAGTTTCGCAACTCACGCCACCCGGAACACCACAGCGTAATGGTGTGTCCGAACATCGTAATCGTACTTTACTAGATATGGTGCGATCTATGATGTCTCTTATTGATTTACTGCTATCGTTTTGGGGTTATGCTTTAGAGACGGCTGCATCCACATTAAATAGGGCACCATCTAAATCCGTTTAGACGACACCTTATGAACTATGGTTTGGCAAGAAACCAAAGTTGTCGTTTCTCAAAGTTTGGGGCTGCGATGCTTATGTGAAAAAGCTTCAACCTGATAAGCTCGAACCCAAATCGGAGAAATGTGTCTTCATAGGATACCCAAAGGAGACTATTGGGTACACCTTCTATCACAGATCCAAAGGCAAGATATTCCTTGCTAAGAATGGATCCTTTCTAGAGAAGGACTTTCTCTCGAAAGAAGTGAGTGGGAGGAAAGTAGAACTTGATGAGGTAAATGTACGTGGTCCCTTATTGGAAAGTAGTTCATCACTAAAATCTGTTCCACTGATTCCTACGCCAGTAAGTGCGGAAGCTAATGATGATGATCATGAGACTTCCGATCAAGTTACTACCGAACCTCGTAGGTCAACCAAAGTAAGATCCGCACCAGAGTGGTACGGTAATCCTGTTCTTGAAGTCATGTTACTTGACCATGACGAACCTACGAACTATGAGGAAGCGATGATGAGCCCAAATTACGAAAAATGGCTTGAAGACATGAAATCTGATATGGGATCCATGTATGAGAATAACGTATGGACTTTATTTGACTTGCCCGATGATCGGCGGGCCATAGAGAATAAATGGATTTTTAAGAAGACTGACGCTAATGGTAATGTAACTATCTACAAAGCTCGACTTGTTGAAAAAGTTTTTCGACAAGTTCGAGGAGTTGACTATGATGGGACCTTCTCACCCGTAGAGATGCTTATGTCTGTCCGAATCATCTTAGCAATTTCCGCATTTTATGATTATGAAATTTGGCAAATGGATGTCAAAACTGCATACCTTAATGGATATCTTAAAGAAGAGTTGTATATGATGCAACCAGAAGGTTTTGTCGATCCAAAAGGTGCTAACAATGTGTGCAAGCTCCAGCGATCCATTTATGGACTGGTGCAAGCCTCTCGGAGTTGGAATATACGCTTTGATACTGTGATCAAAGCATATGTTTTATACAGACTTTTGGAGAAGCCTGTATTTACAAGAAAGTGAGTGGGAGCTCGGTAGCATTTCTGATATTATATGTAGATGACATATTGTTGATCGGAAATGATACTGAATTTCTGAATAACATAAAAGGATACTTGAATAAGAATTTTTCACTGAAAGACCTCGGTGAAGCTGCTTATATATTGGGCATCAAGGTCTATAGAGATAGATCAACACGCTTAATTTTACTTTCACAAGCCACATACCTCGATAAAGTTTTGAAGAAGTTCAAAATGGATCAGGCAAAGAAAGGGTTCTTTCCTGTATTACAAGGTGTGAAGTTGAGTCAGACTCAATGCCTGACCACTGTAGAAGATAGAGAGAAAATGAAAGGTGTTCCCTATGCTTCAGCCATAGGCTCTATCATGTATGCAATGCTATGTACTAGACCTGATGTGTGCCTTGCTATCAGTTTAGCATGGAGGTACCAAAGTAATCCAGGAGTGGATCACTACGCAGCAGTCAAGAACATCCTGAAATACCTGAAAAGGATTAAGGATATATTTCTCGTGTATGGAGGTGACAAAGAGCTCGTCATAAATGGTTACGGTGATGCAAGCTTTGACACTGATCCGGATGACTCTAAGTCACAAACCAGATAAGTGTGTTTATTAAATGGTGGAGCTGTCAGTTGGTGCAGTTCCATGTAGAGCATCGTGGTGGGATCTACATGTGAAGCGGAGTACATAGCTGCTTCAGAAGCAGCAAATGAAGGAGTCTGGATGAAGGAGTTCATATCCGATATAGGTGTTATACCTAGTGCATCGGGTCCAATGAAAATCTTTCATAACAATACTGGTGCAATTGCCTTGGCAAAGGAATCCAGATTTCACAAGAGAACCAAGCACATCAAGAGATGCTTCAATTCCATCCACGATCAGGTCAAGGAGGGAGACATAGAGATTTGCAAAATACGTACGGATCTGAATGTTGCAGACCCGTTGACTAAGCCTCTCTCACGAGCAAAACATGATCAGCACCAAGACTCCATGGGTGTTCGAATCATTACAATGTAATTTAGCTTACTGACTCTAGTGCATGTGGGAGACTGAAGTAAATATGCCCTAGAAGACAATAATAAAGTCGTTATTTATCTATACCTACTATTAAAAGGATTAGGTATTCTTGGTTTGGTTCCGTTTTATTTGGTCCCGTCTCAAGTATTTTCACATATGTACGCTATTTTTTAGTTTTATCCGCTTGACGAAGCTATATGCAAAGAAAGAAACCAAGATGAACGAAGGAAACAGAGACGTACATGTAAAGGAAACTTGAAACCAAGCGAAGCAGCCGGCCGGCCCATATATATTTTTCAGTTGCCAAACGAAACAAAGCTGCCGGCCCATATGTCTATTTTATTTATAGTTGCCAGCCCATATCCAGAGGACGCACGACAACTTAAAGTTTCCTTGAGCGATCAGAAAATAGTAGACGGCCATGCATGGAAACCTCAATTGACTCGAAGGCCAGTAACTTCTCAATCCGCCGCAAACGATGACAAAGAAGGGAATTTTTAAAAGGTACAACCCCTCGCTGGCCGTTGCACGTCGGCCACGGAGATGGCGAGGAGGCGAAACGGTCAACGGGGAGGTGAGCCTGTCGTGCTTTGTGTTTCACGTTATGTAATGATGCCACGGTTGAATAACATAGGAAAGGGCCGACTGTGCATGCACGTCATCGTAGCCATGGCCATGCTAAGCAAAGAAAGAAGAGATAAGACAAGCATCATGCATCCATGCATGCTACGTCTATCCTAATCTCACATGCATAATATCTCTTTCTAGGTATCTAAGGAAATTACAAGCATGCATGCATGGCTCAACAGGCGGGGTGCAATCGTTTGCTTTATTTACTGACATTAATTAGTCTTTAGGTGGCTAAGAAATTAGGTGGTTTGATTCAAATTAACAGAGATTTATTTTGTGCAAACCACCTTCATAGTGGGGAGTCATGTGTGTTGGTTAATTGAGATTTATTTTATTTATCTTTTTTCCGTTGCAACGCACGGGCATGTTTCCTAGTATTTCCTTATATCATGATAAATGATTATTATTCATGCTAGAATTGTATTAACCGGAAACTTAGTACATGTGTGAACACATAGACATACAGAAGTGTCAATAGTTTGCCTCTACTTGACTAGCTCGTTGAATCAATGATGGTTATGTTTCCTAACTGTAGACATGAGTTGTCATTTGATTAACGGGATCACATCATTAGGGAATGATGTGATTGACTTGACCCATTTGTTAGCTTAGCACGATGATTGTTTAGTTTGTTGCTATTGCTTTCTCCATAACTTATACATGTTCCTATGACTGGGTTATTATAAAGGTGCTCTACAGGTGTCTCCGATGGTGTTTGTTGAGTTGGCATAGATCGAGATTAAGATTTGTCACTCCGATTGTCGGAGAGGTATCTCTAGGCCCTCTTGGTCATGCACATCAATATACGCCTTGCAAGCAATGTAGCTAATATGTTAGTTGCGGGATGTAGCATTATGGAACGAGTAAAGAGACTTGCCGGTAATGAGATTGAACTAGGTATTGAGATACCGACAATCGAATCTCGGGCAAGTAACATACCAATGACAAAGGAAACAACGTATATCGTTATCCGGTTTCATTGATAAAGATCTTCGTAGAATATGTGGGAGCCAATATGAACATCCAGGTTCGGCTATTGGTTATTGACCGAAGACATGTCTCGGTCATGTGTACATGGTTATCGAACCCATAGGGTCCGCACGCTTAACGTTCGGTGACGATCGGTATTATGAGTGTATGTGTTTTGATGAACCGAAGGTTGTTCGGAGTCCTGGATGTGATCACGGGCATGACGAGGAGTGTCGAAATGGTCGGGACATAAATATCGATATATTGGATGACTATGTTTGGACATCGGAATGGTTCTGGGTGAGTTCGGACATTAACCAGAGTACCGGGGGGTTACAGGAATCCCTCGGGAAGTATATGGGCCCTAATGGGCTTTAGGGGAGAGAGGGAGGGGCTGCCTAGGGAAGGCCACGCCCCCCCAAGGCCTAGTTCGAATTGGCCTAGGGGGAGGGGCGGCGCCCCCTCCTTCCTTCTGTCTTCCCTTTCCTATTCTCATACTCCTGATGGGGGGAATCCTACTCCCGGTCTTTTAGTCATGTGTGGTGCCCCTCTCCACCATAATCAACCTCGGTCATATCGTAGCGGTGCTTAGGCGAAGCCCTATTCTGGTAGCATCATCATCACCGGCATCACGCTGTCGTGCTGACGAAGCTCTCCCTCAACACTTTGCTGGGTGGTGAGTTCGTGGGACGTCACCAAGCTGAATGTGTGCAGATCGCGGAGGTGCCGTACCTTGGGTACTAGGATCGGTCGATCATGAAGACGTACGACTACATCAACCGCGTTGTCGTAACGCTTCCGCTTATGGTCTACGAGGGTACGTAGATAACACTCTCCCTCTTGTTGCTATGCATCACCATAATCTTGCGTGTGCGTAGGAATTTTTTTTGAAATTACTGTGTTCCCCAACAGCCCCACCAGGCTGGGTCGCGAGGGCGGAGAGATCAAGGCGAGGGGCACCTCGCGAGGTCCCTATGACGCAAGCCATGACGACCAAGGCCAGGCGCGCGCGAGCGCGCATAGTGTACTCTTTTCCTCTTTGGTTCTACAGAGGTAAGCGCAGGCGAGGAATCCCAAGGCATTAGGCAAAGGTTTCCATATCGGTGCAACAAGACCAAGACTAGCAGGACGGCAAGACATAGGTCATCATGCAGCCCAGGACGGCATCACCACCAGAGCCTTTGGCAGGCGAAGACCACCTTCTGTGAGGATAGCTTCTACTAGTTGCCCCCCTTCAAAAAGGCCGTGGTGGGATCCCTTCTTGCCTAATATTTGGGAAGATGACCAGGGCCTCTATAAATAGGGATAGCCACCATCATAGTCAAGGATCAACTCATCTTCCATCGGATCCACTCCGGCCAGACCATCCCTGACCACGCAAGGTCACCAAGCTCAAGAACACCTCTCCTCAGGAGGCTATTCTTCCCTTGTACTTGTTCATCGTCCGCGCAAGAGGCAATCCACCACACCACACTGGAGTAGGGTATTACACCACAACGGTGTCCCGAACTAGTATAAACCCCTGTGTCCTTTGTTCTCCGGGTTCGACGAGCTGAGCTTTGAGATTGCGGTGAGAGTGTGAGCTAGGGGGAGAGATCTTCGTGCGCACCGTAGTGTTCGAACCTCAAGGGTTTGCCGGAACCTGAAATCTGACATTTGGCGTGCTAGGTAGGGGTGCGATGAAGGTTTCCTTCCGTTGATCCACGTTCCACTGCTCCATCGCATCCATGTCAGACTCTCGCCGAGCCCGCGCCAAGCGCCGGGCCGCCCTGGCCGCTCGCGTTGCTCGAACGGCACCCATTGGCGGGCCTCACTGTCATTCTCCATCACCTGCTGCCAATGCCGCTACCGGCCAGGAAGCAAATGAGCAGCAACCATCGTCACTGCACCCCTCTGTGCGGCGGGACGGCCACACCGCCACCCCGTCGCTGACTCCGGCCGGCTCATCGTCTCACGGTGACCGCGCGCCCACGGACGCGCAGGCCGCGTTGCTCATTGCACGCGAGCTCCTGCCTTACCGCCCGGTTGACGACCTCTACGAGGACTGGCTGGACCACATCGCCAAGCTCATCAATGCCGCTGTGGGCTCTCCTACACAATCTCTCTCGCTGCCTCGCCCGCCTATGGCCGCGCGAGACTGTAACATCCCAAATTTTTAATTTGGAATGTTATACATAGGTCATTCATGCATATCATATTTTACCTCATTTCATTTTGTGAATCCTCAAAATTCTAAGCAACTCAAGGACCCACGGAGAGAGTTGGGAATTTCGTTATTTTCAAATTTGAGATTTCTCAAATTTTGAAAAGAGGATCATTTGGTTTTAATTATTTTCCCTCTTCGAAAATATTTCTAATTAAAATATATGAGACGAGATAATATGACTTCTCCAAAATAAATGAAATATTAGAGGGAAAATATTAAAATCAAATAAGTAATTTTATTTGGATTTTTATGGCTATTTTATTTGAATTAGGAAAAATATGTGTGTTCCAAAATTGCATTAGAGGCCCAAATAAATGTCCACTTTGTCCGCAATATTATTAGAGGACCGTGAAAATTTATTTCAGAATTTTTGGACTCCGTTTAGTATTTCTTTTATTTGTTTTTCTGTGTCAGGATTTTTTTCAAAAAACCAAACCGACCTAACGGGCTGTGTCCGTCCAGGACACTGCGCCCAGAGGCCTTTAAAGCCCACCTGAGCCGGCCGTCCCAGCCCACCCAGCGCCGCACCCCGCACGCCTAACCCTAGTGCCGCCGCCGCCTTGTGCCATCGCTGCCACCTTGCACCGCCGCCGTCGCCGGATCCGCCGCCGCCACGCCGGATCTCGCCGAGCCGCCGCCGTTGACCGTTGACCGGTCGGTTTTCTTCGGTTAACCCCGGTTTTCTTTTTTTTGAAAACCCTAGATCGGTTTTGTTCGGTTTTACTTTGGTTTAGTTTAATAACGGACGTTCGTCCATACGTTCGTTTTAACGAACGCTGTTCATCAGTTAGCCGCAGAAAACGAATGTTCGTTCGTTAGCCTGTTCGTCTCGTTTTATTTTCCAGGGTTTTCCATGATTATTTTCGATCGCGATTCCTGCCCTGATCTTCGTTTTAGTTTATCTTTTCGCTCGTTTATCCAAATCGGGTGAAGCAAGCGCCTAGAACTTTGTCCCGAAGCCCTCTTTCTGTTTAACCAACTTGAACAAGATTTTGGTACTGTAAAATTTGACTTTAGTCCAGATTAGCAATTAGATATTGTTTCTTTCATAGTTTGAGTTTCATTGCTCCATTTGATTTGATTCTTTTTATAAACCGGAGTTCTTTAGTTGAACTTTCTGGTTAGATCTTCTTATTCGAAGTTTTCCCCTTGCATATTTGCTTGATTGCTTATGTATGCTATTGTTTGTTTGCGATAGAATACCCGGAGTGCCAAGCGTGCTACTACGAGTCTTTAGGATTTGCGGATCGTTAGCAAGGCAAGTAACACATTGATCATACTCTTTCATACCCAGTTTTTTATTCATTAGTTTCAACCCTCACACATTGCATGAGTAGGATCTCTTAACATGTGGGTCTGGGAAGTAGATGATGAGGTAGAACCTATTGCCCTATTTATTGTCAAACCCTTGGGAGTTACTACTACATGATGCTTATATTGCCATGCTATGCTCGTAGACGTGGTTTGGGTTTGAGAGTATCCATGACAGATGTGAGTTTGTTAATTAATGGTTCAACTTAAGGTGGCAACTTTAATACACGTCTGGGTGGATTGTTTGTGGGCACCCGGGGTTATACCAATGTTTTCCTAGGAGATCCCGGGGTTATACCGTGTGATCCTCCTATGGTCCGCCACCCAGGCTCAAAGGGATCATAAGATTATTCATGCTTGAAACTTCCGTGTGCAGCACAAGCTATTATGGGCTCTAGCATAGTTGAGTAGGTTGCATGACCTCTTCCAGTGGTAGACTAGCAGATGTAGGGGATGTAAGTTGGTACGGTCTACCCAGGGTTAGAGTTAATGCTTCTGAAAGATTGTGTCTCGGTCATCCGTTTCTCAAACACCATGTAGTGTGAGAAATCCAATGGAGGAGATCGAGTCTTGTGGGGAAAAGTGTGCAAACCTCTGTAGAGTGTACAAACTAATCATGGTTAGTCGTGTCCCCGGTTATGGACATCTTGAGTATCTGGTTTTTGGATTATCCTATGGATATCATCACTTTAAATTAATTTGTTGGGATGATAATTACTTTTAATTGGGATTGAGATGGGGGTACCATTCTCAATGTTGTTTCAACTACCATGATAGTTAAATAAAATATATTCCTTTGTTGTAGGGGAAAAATTGGCTTTTCGCAAAAATATTGTAACCCTAGAGCCTCCACCAGCCATATATGCATGTAGTGATAGCATTTATTTGTTCTCTTCTATATTATGTTACTATGCCAGCATATTCCATGTGCTGACCCATTTTTGGGCTGCAACATATCATGTTGCAGACTTTTCAGACAACGAGTAAGGTTCCATAGGTCGGTTGTCATGCACTAAGCTATGCCGTTGGAGTTGATGGATGCACTTTATCTTCCAAGTCATCTGCTATTATCTTATTTAGATGGCCTTAAGTTCTCTTTTGAGACATTTGATGTAATAAGTCTTGGATTGCTACTCTGTTATAAATCCTTCGAGTACTATGTGTGTCAGCATTACCGATCCAGGGATGACACTAAACACAGAGACTTGATCGTGTGAGGTCGGGTCTCTACAAGATGGTATCAGAGCACACGCTGAATGTAGGACATGACCACTAAGATGAGCCATAGATCACTCTTCTCTACTCATTTCTGACTTCTCTCCATT
This sequence comes from Triticum aestivum, assembly GCF_018294505.1. Classification (NCBI taxonomy): domain Eukaryota; kingdom Viridiplantae; phylum Streptophyta; class Magnoliopsida; order Poales; family Poaceae; genus Triticum; species Triticum aestivum. The sequence continues at coordinate 391,819,355 of NC_057803.1, read as the reverse complement.
TTCTACTCTTTAGGATGGCAGACTCAAGGAACAAGTTTGCACAGCCAGATGAAGACACCCCGTATGGACGACACTTGAAGGAAGTCACTAGGTACCTGAACATCAGAATACCAAGCTACACCGGGACCTACACCACCACACTACCAGAAGAGGAACGTTGGATGATTCAAGTTCAAGTTCCAGGCAGGACATTCATGCCAGTCACTGTGCCTATAGAGTTTTCTTTTAACGCACCAACCTGGAGTCTAGGAAAGAGCATGGCAGCCCACATCGCCATGGGATGCATCGGCGAAGTTTACCACAAGGAGCTTAAGGACAATATCTACCAGATATGTGGGCGGCGAGATGAGCAATGGGAGATGATCAGCACCAGGAAGAACAGGTCCATTGCAGCATTCATCCAGGAGTTATACCATCACATACGTTGCCAGGAGAACCAGATGTGCGCAAGCATGATAGATTTGAAGAAGGCGATGACCAGGATCACAGAGCTATAAGAGGAGCTCAAGTCTACACGCGATGGTTATGACGAGGAAATGACGATACTTGTGGAGATGAATGATGACCTGACAAGGAAGCTAGGAGTTTTTATGGGAGACCCCGCGCCAGGAGGAGAAGATGACGAACCCAAGGAGATTCGTTCTGAAGACTACATCATCATCGACGACACCGACTCCGCCCCTGATGATACTGATGATGACTATGAAGACGAAGCTGGAGCGGATATCACGGAGTCTTCCACCGATCAAAATTTCTAGTAGACCACCATATGATCAGTAGTGTTCCCCATGTATATAAAAATAGTCCGAGCACTGTAACGATAGTTAGATCGATTGTATGCCCTTGCTTGATTGATTGAGTGATATGATATGATTGTGTTTGTATCATGTGCATATGGGTAGTGCTTTCTACTTAGACCTCATTCTATTCTAATCTCTTCCCTCTAAACCCATCAGATGCCTCCGAGACGTGACCCCGGGTTTGTCTTCCCATCGGAGCTCACCCAGTTGATCCAGCAACAGAATGCCTTGATGCAGTTGTTAGTTCATAACCAAGGCAACAACAACAACAACAACAACAACAACAACAACAACAACAATAACAACAACAACAATAACAACAACCCTCCACCACAAACTCTAGTTGACAACTTAGCCCATTTTCTGAGGTTACAGCCGCCGGTTTCCAGTAGCACTGAGCCCATAGTTACGGATGACTGGCTATGCAGGATTGGAAAGGGAGTTAACCATTGCCGGTTGCACAGATGCTGAGAAGGTGCATTTTGTCGCACACCAATTGGATGGACCCACAGCCGCATGGTGGGGTAATTACACAGCCACTTTTCCTATAGCAAATGTCACTTGGGAGCAGTTTCAGCAAGCTTTCCGCATAGCTCATGTCTCAAGTGGATCTATGAGCATGAAGAAGCGTGAGTTTCGCAAGTTACGCCAGGGGAATTGCACTGTAGCTCAGTACGTTGATGAGTTTAGTAACTTATCTCGCTATGCCCCAGATGATGTGGCCACGGATGCCGTGAAGTAGGAGAAGTTTATGTAAGGGCTGAATGATGAGAGGAGCATGCAGTTAATGGTGGCAACATTCAACAACTACTAGGAGTTCGTAGATAAGGCTCTTATGATCGAAGGGAAGCAGCAGCAGATTGAAAGCCGCAAGAGGAAGTACGGACAAGGGAAGTACAATACAGGAGCATCGCAGAAGCCTCGCTTTACCCCGAACTCGGGAGGATACATCCATAATCATGGAGTCCACACTCACAATGGAGGAAGTTCTCATAACCACAGTGGCCCAAAGAGTGGGAATGGGAATGGAGCGAGCAGCAATGAGAACCGCTCTAACCCAGCAACACCTGCCAAGAAGGACCAGAGTCACATTACCTGTTTCAAGTGCGGGAAGACAGGGCACTACGCCAATGATTGTCCAGAGTTGAAGAATCGCAATGGTAATGGAAGCTCGGTGAAGAAGACCAACCCTTTCAACAGGGGACAAGTGAACCACATGAACGTGGAGGAGGTTGAAGAGCAGGCAGATGCAGTGATCGGTAAGTTTTTGGTTAAGTCATTTACCGCTCTCGCTCTTTTTGATACGGGTGCATAGAATTCATACATTTCAACGGGATTTGTGGACAAGTTTAAGTTACCCACCTTAGCCCTTAGGACACCCTTGCTAGTGAGCTCACCAGGTGCAGAGTATATGGCCAGCCGATGGTGCGACCGGTTACCTTTAACCATTGGCAGCCATGTTTTCCCCTCAGACCTAATAATTTTGGAGTCCCAAGGATTGGATATGATACTGGGGATGGATTGGATATCGAAGTATGGAGGAAACATTAATTGCACCAGTAGGTCAATTCTACTCACCACCCCGGAGGGAAAAAGGATTAAGTATGTATCCAGGCATACTCCTAAGAGTACTCACTTAAATTCTCTCACGGGAGTTGTTCAGGAAGAAGTGCATGTAGGGAAGGATTACCCGGATGTATTTCCAAGGGAATTACCAGGCCTGCCGCTAGATCGTGATATTGAGTTTTTGATAGAGCTGTTGCCAGGCACTGGACCAATATCAAAGAGACCATATCGGATGCCCGCGAATGATCCGGAGGAGATTAAGACGCAGATCAAGGAGTTATTGGAGAAAGTTTACATTCGATGAAGTTCATCACCATGGGCAGCCCAAGTGCTCTTGGTTGAGAAGAAGGATAAGTCTCTAAGAATGGTTGTTGATTATCGGGCATTGAACAAAGTGACGATCAAGAACAAGTACCCACTGCCGATGATCAATGATTTGCTTGATCAGTTGCAAGGAGCTAAAGTATTTTTGAAGATCGGCCTATGATCAGGATATCACCAGCTAAAAATCCTAGAACAAGATATACCTAAGACAGCCTTCACCACAAGGTACGGGCTATATGAGTACACGGTTATGTCATTTGGATTAACTAATGCCCCTGCCTATTTCATGAGTATGATGAATAAGGTATTCATGGAGTTCTTGGATAAGTTTGTTGTGGTGTTTATTGATGATATTCTGGTATACTCGAAGAATGAAGAGGAGCACAAGGAGCATTTGCATTTAGTTCTCGAGAAGCTCACGGATCGTCAGCAAGGCAAGTAACACATTGATCATACTCTTTCATACCCAATTTTTTATGCATTAGTTTCAACCCTCACACATTGCATGAGTAGGATCTCTTAACATGTGGGTCTGGCAAGTAGATGATGAGGTAGAACCTATTGCCCTGTTTATTATCAAACCCTTGGGAGTTACTACTACGTTATGCTTATATTGCCATGCTATGCTCGTAGACGTGGTTTGGGTTTGAGAGTATCCATGACAGATGTGAGTTTGTTAATTAATGGTTCAACTTAATGTGGAAACTTTAATACACGTCTGGGTGGATTGTTATTGTGCACTTGGGGTTATACCAGTGTTGTCCTAGGAGATCCTGGGGTTATACCGTGTGATCCTCCAATGGTCCGCCACCCAGGCTCAAAGGGGTCATAAGATTATTCATGCTTGAAACTTCTATGTGCAGCCACACGCTATTATGGGCACTAGAATAGTTGAGTAGGTTGCATGACCTCTTCCAGTGGTAGACTAGTATATGTAGGGGATGTGGGTTGGTACGGTCTACCCGGGGTTAGAGTTAATGCTTCTGAAAGACTGTGTCTCGGTCATCTGTTTCTCAAACACCATGTAGTGCGACAAATCCAATGGAGGAGATTGAGTCTTGTGGGGAAAAGTGCGCAAACCTCTGCAGAGTGTACAAACTAATCATGGTTAGCTGTGTCCCCGGTTATGGACATCTTGAGTATCTAGTTTTTGGATTATCCTATGGATATCATCACTTTAAATTAATTTGTTGGGATGATAATTACTTTTAATTGGGATTGAGATGGGGGTACCATTCTCAATGTTGGTTCAACTACCATGATAGTTAAATAAAATATATTCCTTTGTTGTAGGGAAAATTTGGCCTTTCGCAAAAACATTGTAACCATAGAGCCTCCACCAGCTATATATGCATGTAATGATATCATTTATCTGTTCTCTGCTATACTATGTTACTATGCCAGCATATTCCATGTGCTGACCCGTTTTCGGGCTGCAACATATCATGTTGCAGACTTTTCAGACAATGAGTAATGTGCCATAGGTCGGTTGTCATGCACTCAGCTATACTGTTGGAGTTGATGGACGCACTTTATCTTCCAAGTCTTTCGCTTTTATCTTATTTAGATGGCCTTAAGCCATATTTATTGTAATAAGTTCTCTTTTGACACATTTGATGTAATAAGTGTGTGATTGCTACTCTGTTATAAATCATTCGAGTACCTAGTGTGTCAGCATTACCGATCCAGGGATGACACTGAAACACAGAGACTTTACCGTCTGAGGTCGGGTCGTTATAGAGACGTAGCTCACGGGACGCCTCCACCACCCCTGCATCAAGACGACGCCCTCGCGCCGAGATGCGTGACACATGGAGCACCCCCGCCTCCTCCGCACCAAGGTGTCCTTGCCCAAGAGACGCGGTCCCGCGGCGCGATCCACCGCATCGGGCGCCAGCCTGAGAAGAAGGAAGCTGCAAAGAGGTTCCTCGGGCCCAAGAAAATGCTCCTGCTCTCCCGGCACCACCACGAAAAGACCGCGTGCCGCCTGCGGCGGTAGTGCGTGGACGTCAAGGGCAGGCTCCGCCTCTACAAAGGGCCCCGGTTGCCACAGCACATTGCCGATCCTTCGCTCCTGAGCTGCGCACCGTCGTTTGGCCACGCAAGTTCAAGCCGGATCTGCCTCCGTGCTACGACGGCACCCCCAACCCCTCGGAGTTCCTGCAGCTCTACGAGCTGAGCATCAAGGCGGCCAACAACGACGAAAAAGTCACGGCGAACTGGTTTCCGATGGCTCTCAAGGATGGCGCTCGCTCGTGGCTCCTGAACCTGCCCACGGGATCGATCTCATCCTGGTTTCAGATGCGCGACCGTTTCATCGCCAACTTCCAGGGCACTCGCGACCGCCCTCCGGCTGCGGGTGACCTGCGCCGCATCAAGCAACAGCCGTGAGAGATCCTGCAGAAGTTCATCTAGCCCTTCAACAACGTTCGCCTCAAGATCCCCAAGGTGATGGACAAGGCCATCATCTCAGCGTTTTCCGATGGCGTCCGCGACGTCAAGATGAAGGAGGATCTCGCCATCCACGAGGAGCTATGCATGACTTTGGAGCTATTCAACATGGCGACCAAGTGTGCAAGAGCTGAGGAAGGGCGTCTCCCGCTCCTCGAGCTCCCTGCTGCCGACACAGAAGAGAAGAAAGCCAAGGCCGAGGACGTGAAGCGCAAGGGAGTAGCCGTGCTTGCAACGGAGCCAGACACGGAGCGCGGCCGGGACCACCCCAGGTCATCCAAGAGCATCTGTCCATTCTGCGCATTCCACAATGTACACAGCCACAACACCAACGATTGTCAAGCTCTCAGGGCCATCTGAGATGGATGCTTCGGTCAACGCCTCGAGCGCAACGACCGGGGCTACGACAGAGGAGGAGGACAAGGTGGAGGACACTAGGACGACCACGGCCCCCGCCAGGAGTGACGCGACCGACCTCGTGAGGACCACTGGCAGGAGCGGCCTCGTGAGGGTGCCTGGCACAACCAACCTCGCGAGGACCGTCCTTAGGGCAATCTTGGCATCCCTCCACTGCCGCCACCACCAAGAAGGAACGACGACCACTATCGGTGGCAAAACCGGCGGATCTCGGGTACGGGGTCCCGAACTGTGCGTCTAAGGCGGATGATAACAAGAGGTGGGGGACAAGATGTTTACCTAGGTTTGGGCCCTCTTGATGGAGGTAATACCCTACTTCCTGCTTGATTGTTTATGATGATATGAGTATTACAAGAGTTGATCTACCACGATATTGTAGAGGCTAACCCTAGAAGGTAGCCTATGGTATGATTTTCTATTATCCTACGGACTAAAACCCTCCGGTTTATATAGACACCGGAGGGGGCTAGGGTTACACAAGGTCGGTTACAAGGGAGGAGATCTACATATCCGTATCGCCTAGCTTGCCTTCCACGCGAAGGAGAGTCCCATCTGGACACGGGACGAAGTATTCAATCTTGTATCTTCATCGTCCAACAGTCCGGCCAAAGGATATAATCCGGCTGTCCGGATACCCCCAAATCCAGGACTCCCTCAGTAGCCCCCGAACCAGGCTTCAATGATGACGAGTCCGGCACGCAATATTGTCTTCAGCATTGCAAGGCTGGTTCCTCTCCAAATCCTGAATATCTAAGTAGTGTCCGGCTCCCATAAATGTTGGACTTCTTGGCTTCTCCGCCCAATAAGGGCCATCTTCCAAGCGTCGAGCGAATGCAAGGAGCCAGGGCGTTTTTACATTTGCCCCCCTCACCAGGTAAGTAAATCACCTATTAAAGGGATGGGGATTCTTAGATCCAATCCACACCATCTTCCCACGGCGAGAATCCATCGGAGCGCGCTCGGAAAAATCCATTCCATCATGGCCGGCTATCGCAGCTCCGCCTCTTTCTCCCTTAGCCCCAAGCCCGGTGATTGGGAGAAGTGTTCCGTCCCACACAGCCAATTAGTAGAGTTGCAAACCCAGGGATTTCTCCCTCCGGCGTATATGGTTCCCGTCAGAGCGGGGCTCGCCACTTATAATGGCGGGGAGCAAGCGGAGAGCTTCCCCAATCCCTCCAAGGGGGGAGCGGGTATGCCTTGTCCCTTACTTACTAAGGGGACTCAGATTTCCTATTCATCTGTTCCTCTGCGGACTCTTTGAGTTTTATGGCCTCCAGTTGCACAATTTCACCCCCGCTTCCATATTACACATCGCAGGCTATGTTGCCATTTGTGAGCTGTTTTTGGGTTGCGAGGCTCATTTCGAGCTGTGGAAAAGGCTATTCTGCCTTGTGCCCCGCACACAGAAGGGGTCACTTTATCAAGTGGGCGGAGCCAAAATATGGCGCATCACCGAGATCGGATACCCGTCCAGTACTCCAAAGAAGACGTCCGAAGACTGGCCTTCGGAGTGGTTTTACATGCAGGATGTCCCTCTTCCAGACCCTGTTCGGCGGGGTCTTCCTGAGTTCGACAATGCTCCTCTGAAGAAACGTCGAAGTTGGCGCCCATAGAGCCCCCAGGAGGAAGATAACGGAGAATTCCTTTATTTGATGAACCGGATTAAAGCGCTGGTTCAATCAGGATGGAGAACAATCGAGGTCATGTCAATATGCATAATGCGGGGGGTGCAACCACTTCAATATCGAGGGCACCCCCTGTGGTGTTTTAACGGGGAAGACGATGCCACCCGTTGCGGGCACATGGGACCAGACTCACCTACTGCTTTAACAAAAGTTCTGTCCAAGTTATTCAAGGGAGGGGAAGAGGAGTTCATCCACATTAAACCATGGGACGGATTCTCCATGTACAACCCTCCAAGCTGGGTGAGTTGTACCCTTTTTACTCTCAGCCTTCCCACATTCTTCGTCGTAGGTACTCACCTTGCCATTTCACGTCAGGAACTGCAAAAAGCGATAAGGGAGGTCAACAGCCCAGCTCCACAACCAGAGGACCCTGGCCGGGCCCTCGATCCCGGACTTGAAGAGGATATGGACATATTCGTGGAGCTGATAGATAGGCAATTCTATCAATTGAGCTGCGACGATGCCATGGTGGCCATAACGGCCGACTATCCGGGACTACTCCCTGCGTCGCACGTAAGAAAAACCAATGTCCCAACTCCCAAAAGAGGATTTCCTTTTATGCACTTCACCTACCGTACATGTATGGTGTCTTACAGGGAAGGCCTTCGGGACGCTGTGCCGAACTTGCAGCAACTCGCCAACAAGAGGCGCCGAAGCCGCGTAGGCAAAAAAAGGAAGGCGGTCAGGACGGAGACGCCAGCACTGAGGTATAACACAAAACCTCATTATGTGGTTGTCATCTTGCTTAAAATATAATGACATCCGTGTTTCCTAGAAAAAACGCCCACCGGACTATATCCGGAGAGGCTGTCGGTCACGCCTCGACCACTCGGGCTCCAGGGCCGAACATAGAGGCGGAAGCTAACGTGAGGGAGACGCCGGATGTTCCTCCTACAAAGGATGCAGACATACTATTCGCTACAAATTCCAAAGTGGAGAGCGCCATGAATCACAGGCGTCGCTGGGCCGTACTCTGTGCCGCTTGTTTCTCACCAGAGGCATTTGATGCCTTCAATTCCGGAGACACGTACATCTGTGTTGCTCAAAATGGTCTAGCCAGAGCCACGGACCAGTATGTAAGGGATATACGGGTAACTAAATCTGACAATTATATGTATTAGTAGCCCCTGAGACTTGAAACAGTTGACACAACTGATTTAAGGATCATTTATTTGAGTATGTTCTTACAGAGAAGAATTCCCAATTGTCTCAAGAGCTGGAAGAGTGCAAGGCCCAGCTAGGGGCCGCTGTTGCCGCGTTGAGGGAGTCCGAGAAGGGTCCCTCTGGTAACACCTGTTTCCCTTGCAAAGAAGGCAGGTACCAGGTAGTATGCGGCATTTATGCAAATCTAACAATAGATGTTGCAGGTGACCCCGGAGTGAATCCGGAGGCCGTAGTGGTGAATGGGGCACGTGCTGATCGACGGCTAAATGCTGGTGAGCGCGTGCTTACGCGAGTCAGGCAGGAGAAAAACAATCTCCAAGATGCCAATAACCGGTTGGGTGAGGAACTGAAAGATGTTCGGGCCCAGCTAGCGGACTCCGTGAAGGAGAATAAGCGACTTCGGCACGGCATTTTGAGTAAGTGCTTGAACGAACTTTTAAAGGAGTTCGGCGAAGAAGCCGGCTCACAGAGTTGTGTCTGCAGGTATGCTGACGGGTCGTCCCACGGAAGAGATGCCCGGGTCTTCGGGTGATCTTCTACCAGAGCTCTCACAACTGCACGAGCAAGTTTGACAGGTGATGCAGGGTATTGCCCAAGCGTTGTGGCCGTCTGCATCCCTGCCAGGAGGCATGGGAGAGCTTGTAGAGAAGCTCAAGGGAGCGCGGTGGCGCTTCCGATTATGGAGGATATCAGCTTGCCGACAAGGTGCGAGGGAAGCCTGGTCTATGGTGAAGACACGATACACCAAAGCGGACCCAAACCACATGGCCGAGGTCGGACCTGTGGGGCCTGATGGGAAGGAGATTCCTGTCAGTTTAGTTTATGATCAAGTAGAATTAGCCGCACAGTATTCACAACTGGATTGTAGGCTAGATCACCAACCACCATCATCACGAGGGGGCTGGGGGCTTCTAGGAGCCACGCTCTATCACTTGTATCTTGGGCGGTGCTCGGGACCCGGCTTCCCAATGCATCTTCAAGCAGTTTGCTCGTGAGGTGAACGCGACCCTCCCCCGGCTCGAGGCCACATGCCTGCTCAGGTGGTCCAAGTGCGCCATCACCTTCAGCTCAGCGGACCAGCTCAAATGCGCGGCGACCGTCGGCGTCCTCCCGATGCTCTGTTTACCCGTCATCAGCAATGTCCAAGTCACCAAGACCCTCATCGACGGTGGTGCGGGGCTCAGTGTCCTGGCCGTCGAGACATTCGACAGCCTTCAAGTGCCCTATGATCAACTACATCCTACCAAGCCTTTCTCAGGAGTGATCAACGGCTCCACTACCCCGATAGGGCAGGTCTGTCTCCCTGTCACCTTCGGCCAATGCGACAACTACCACACCAAGCTCATCGATTTTGACGTCGCCCACATCCATCTGTCGTACAGTGCCATCCTCGGGTATCCATCATTAGCCAAGTTCATGGCAGTGACCCACCACGGCTACAACATCCTCAAGATGCCAGGAAGCGACGGAATCATCACAGTCCCCTGCGAAGAAAGAGATGCGGTGTGCTCCCTCGAGCGCGCCTTACAGGCCGCGACAAACGAAGACCCTGACAGTGAGGGCACGCATTACCCTCCCGAGGCCATCCCCAAGAAGAAGAAGCGGCCACTCTGCACAGAGCCTTAGGGGGGCGGTGTCTCTAGCGGCGCCGCCATAGGATCAGCGCACGCGCCTGGGGCACCTCCCTCCCTTGCATAGGAAGGCATGCCCCGCGCCCTCCTCGGGCCAGGCTCGGGGGCTCTCTTCTGGAGGACCTTAGACCAGGCCAACATCACGAGAGAGGCGCTCGGGCACCACGTGGAGGTGTGATGACCCACAAGTGTAGGGGATCTATCGTAGCCTTTTCGATAACTAAGAGTGTCGAACCCAACGAGGAGCAGAAGGAAATGATAAGTAGTTTTCAGTAAGGTATTCTCTGCAAGCACTGAAATTATCGGTAACAGATAGTTTTGTGATAAGGTAATTTGTAACGAGTAGCAAGTAATAAAAGTAAATAAGGTGCAGCAAGATGGCCCAATCCTTTTTGTAGCAAAGGACAAGGCTAGACAAACTCTTATATGAAGGAAAGCGCTCCCGAGGACACATGGGAATTATCTTCAAGCTGGTTTTCATCACGTTCATATGATTCGCGTTTGGTGCTTTGATAATTTGATATGTGGGTGGACTGGTGCTTGGGTACTGTCCTTACTTGGACAAGCATCCCTCTTATGATTAACCCCCATTCCAAGCATCTGCAACTACAACAGAAGTATTAAGGTAAACATAACCATAGCAAGGCATAAACTAGGGTTTAAGCTTCTGTCACTCTAGCAACCCATCATCTACTTATTACTTCCCAATGCCTCCCTCTAGGCCCAAACAATGGTGAAGTGTCGTGTAGTCGACGTTCACATGACACCACTAGAGGGATGACAACATACATCTCATCAAAATATCGAACAAATACCAAATTCACATGACTACTTATAGCAAGACTTCTCCCATGTCCTCAGGAACAAATGTAACTACTCACAAAGCATATTCATGTTCATAATCAGAGGGGTATTAATATGCATAATGGATCTAAACATATGATCTTCCACCAAGTAAACCAACTAGCATCAACTACAAGGAGTAATCAACACTACTAGCAACCCACAGGTACCAATCTGAGGTTTGGATACAAAGATTGGATACAAGAGATGAACTAGGGTTTGAGATGAGATGGTGCTGGTGAAGATGTTGATTGAAATTGACCCCCTCCCGATGAGAGGATTGTTGGTGGTGACGATGGTGATGATTTCCCCCTCCCAAAGGGAAGTTTCCCCGGCAGAACAGCTCCGCCGGAGCCCTAGATTGGTTCCGCGAAGGTTCTGCCTCGTGGCGGCGGAGTTTCGTCCCGTGAGCTTGCTTATGATTTTTTCCACGGTAAAAGACTTCATATAGCAGAAGATGGGCACTGGAGGCCTGCCAGGGGGCCCACGAGGCAGTGGGGCACCCAGGGGGGTAGGGTGCGCCCCCCACCCTCATGGCCAGGGTGTGAGCCCCCTCTGGTACTTTCTTCGCTCTGTATTTTTTATTAATTCCGAAAATAACTTCCATGAAGTTTTAGGACTTTTGGAGCTGTGCAGAATAGGTCTCTAATATTTGCTCCTTTTCTAGCCCAGAATTCCAGCTGCCGGCATTCCCCCTCTTCATGTAAACCTTGTAAAATAAGAGAGAAAAGGCATAAGTATTGTGACATAATGTGTAATAACAGCCCATAATGCAATAAATATCGATATAAAAGCATGATGCAAAATGGACGTATCAAGGCGTGCTTTGCAGCACGTTTCCCTTAGGAGCGCACCGGGCAAGGATTGCCCGGCGCTGAGGAGTTCATCGTCAAGGCCACCCAAGAGCTTCAAGAAGCAAAGGCTATGCACGGCAATAGTCGCCCACCTGGTGTAGCTCCCCATCCAGGCGAGGATGGCGGGCTGCATGTCTGCGTCGACATCCCAGGGCTCAACGGGGCCGCATCTCAGGAGCGCTTCTGCCCTTCGCGCATTGGGCAGTGCAAGGGTCCACCTCACAGCTACGTTCGCATGCCGTTTGGCTTGCCAAACGCGGCTGTCACCTACCAGCAGCATCTATGGAGCATCCTGGCGGCTCAAGAGGCCAGGTACCACTCAGTCCTGGCAGAGATGGTGATGGTCCTCAAGGAACCACCCGAGCCCCCAGAGCCTCCTGAGGCTCGGGGCCCTGGTGGCTTGTGAGGAGCGACTCTTCGGCACGCATCATCAGCTACTCCAATAATCCCTCAGCAACGGAACCAGGTGACACTTCCAAAGTTTATTCTGCTGGGTGCGCCCCTCGGGCTACATTATTCTAAGGTCGCATGGGCATGTCCCTGTGGCGTGTATCATTTTTGCATCTTTAGCTTACCTTACTGGGGGCGCCACTCGGGCTGCATCATCCCCAGGCCGCTCGGGTCCGTCCCGGTGGCATTTATCGTTCTCGCATCTATTTATGCTAGTCAGTTCCCATTCATGAGTTATTTATAGTCATCCCTTTCTTGATTGTCACTCGCCGCGGCCGCCCGCGTCGCCGATCGGCCCCTTGCTCATTCCGCAGTGGGGGATGCTCATGCTGGCACAACGCTTGTGCTCGGGTCTGTCCCTGCAACGCTGAAAAATCTGAGCGGTCGAGCTCTGGCTCACGGCACGCCAGTGGTCGTCAACTCACCAGGCCCTCAGTGCCTTCACCTTCTCGCGTAACGACCAGTGGCAGGCCGGCAAGCATGGTTGCAATTTGTACCCCTCTTCGCGCTAACCTGCAGGAACATCCTGAGGGCGACAGCAGGCGGTACCACGGGCTCCCTCTTTTCCCATGCAATTCGCTCGCGCGTTAAAGGGGGGGTTCCTGAGCATCGCGACTCAGGAGCTCTTACTGGCTCTCCAGCCCTCACCCCTGGCCTTGACCACGGCATCGCGACCTGGCATACCAGCGGATGCTGAGCTCGCTCGAGGGTCGGGACCTGAGGACGTAGAGCACACAGAAGAGCATGGGAAAGAGCGGAGGCTCACACGGGCCTAACCTAGCTGCACTATGGCCGTCGACGCATGAGCCTGGTGCTGCACGAGGAATCGACTCTGGACTTCCAAGATAAGTTTTGCACCCGGGTCGGCCGAGCGCTACGACATAAGATTCCCACCTCTTGCAGCCCTATTGCGCCGACGTCGCCTCCCTTTCCCACCTTTAGGTAGCTGCTTGCATGCTAAAGGGGACCTCTTGAGCATCGCGCCTTAGGAACTCTTATTGGACCTCGGGCCGCTCACCTTCTGGCCTTGACCACGCCATCATGACCTGGCATACAAGTGACGGCTGCAGCTTGCCTGGGGACCAGGACCTGTCGGCATAGAGCACCAAGCTACCGCGAGGCTGGAAAGGGGAGACTGAGCCAAAGCGGGACATCCGTTCGTAATCTTCATAATAGGAATAATATCAACAAAAGGCATTACAGACCCTTTACACGCCCCCCACGGGGTCCATCTTGATTCCTCGCAGGGAACAAAAGAAGGAAGTCTCTAAGAGCCTTATCTACATGCGCCAACGCCACTGACGCCATCATCAATAGTGGGCCATGGGAGGTCGGCGCCAACCTCATCCAGATCAGCGACAGCGGCGGTCGGGCGCTGCGGCTGCGGTCCGGGCACGGTGCAAGCTCGGAGGCACGTAGTTGTCGTCGCTCATCCCCGGAGTCTCGTAGGGCTTGGGAGAGTCGCAGGACTCCCAAGCGTCACCTTTGCTGCTGGAGGAACCGCCGGCTAGGCCAGCGGTAGGCCTTGCCCCTGCCGCAGCACCGACTCGACGAACCCCTCCAGGGCAGCACCCCAAGCGGCGGCCTTCCTCGTCGTAGACCTTGAAGAACATCATGGAGGCGCCATCGTACTCGAAGTGGATGGCGAGGGTTCCCTCTGTATGGCAAACCTGGGCGACCTCACCCAGTCGTGGGTCATGAAGATATTGCCCGGGGAGACAACCTCAAGCCCCGCCCCTGTCGCTGGGGCATCTGACTCGGCGTGCTATAGCCAAAACTCGAGGGGACCCCTCGGTGGCATCTTGGTGGAGAAGAACTGCGGGAAGCGAATCCAAGTGCGAGGAGGCATCGCCGCCCACATCACGAGTTCACGCGAGGAGCCCTCGGTGTCGGTTCCTGGGGCGATGGTGCCCGCCGCCATGGCACGGTGACCACGGCTGCGACATGGATGGCGCTCGTCGCTGCCTCTGCCTCAGTAGCCCTCGGCCTGGTCATACAATGGCAGCGGATACCCGGGGGGAGGCCGCTCATACCAAGGCCTCGACACCTCCGGCCTCACGACTACATCATGGCGGTGGGCCGACCTCTTCTTCGGCGGAAGCGGCCCTGGCTCATCGCGGGGGGCCTTTCCCTTTTCCGTAGCTGAGAATCTCCGAATCGGCACCATGGGAGTCCTTGCGAGCGGTGAAGCAAGGGAGAAGAAGCGAATGGAGCAGGAAGAGATGGGCGACGGGGGTCCGCCCCCTCCTCATTTATAGTAGGAGAAGGCCAACCGACGACCCCCATGATCACAGGTAATGATGGTTTTCTCTGCATTAATCAGGGACTTGTCAAGTCGGGCAGTTGCCAAGGCAGCATGTCGAAGCGAAGACGCCCACGTCCCATCAATCACCACACGTCAATAGAGGCCTCGGGCTGTTGGGGCCCGAGGCACTCCGCACTTGCCCCTGGGCTTCTCCTCGAAGCCAAGTCCGAGCACGCCTTGGGCCCGGGGGCTACTGTCAGCATCCAAAGAATGGGGGTCCCAGACATGCCTGCCTGCGGCCGATGGCGTGGCTCCACAAGTGGCCCTGTACGGCCCATCTTCATTAGCGAACACTCAAGACCCTCACGAGGGGCCAAGCCTCGCGAGGTGGATGATGCAAGACCTCCTCGGGGGTGGCCTCACCAGGCTGGCTCGCGAGGGGCGGAGAGATCAAGGCAAGGATCACCTCGTGAGGTCCCTGTGACGCAAGCCATGACGACCAAGGCCAGGCGGGTGCTAGGTCGCGCTCCAGCGCGCGCAGCATACTCGTTTCCTCTTTGGTGCTAAAGAGGCAAGCGCATGCGAGGAGTCCTGAGGCATTAGGAAAATGTTTCCATATCGGTGCAACAAGACCAAGACCAGCAGGACGGAGGTCACCTGGAGCCTAGGACGGCGTCACCACCAGAGCCTTTGGCAGGCGAAGAGCACCTTTTGTCAGGATAGCTTGCACTAGTATTCCCCCTTCAAATCGACCATTGTGGGATCCCTTCTCGCCTACTATTTGGGAAGAGGACCAGGGCCTCTATAAATAGGGCTAGCCACCACCATAGTCAAGGATCAACTCATCTTGGATCGGATCCACTCCGGCTAGACCATCCCCAACCACACAAGCTCACCAAGCTCAAGAACACCTCTCCTCAGGAGGTTGTTCTTCCCTTGTACTTGTTCATCCTCAGCCCAAGAGGTAATCCACCACACCACACTTGAGTAGGCTATTACACCACAGCGGTGGCCCGAACCAGTATAAACCCCTGTGTCCTTTGTTCTGCAGGTTCGACGGGCTGAGCTTTGAGATTGCGGTGAGAGTGTGAGCTAGGGGGAGGAGAGATCTTCATGCGCACCCCAATGTTCGAACCTCAAGGGTTTGGCGGAACCTGAAATCCAACATTTGTTTCCTAACCATAGACATGGGGTGTCATTTGTTTAACGGGATCACATCATTAGAGAATGATGTGATTAACTCTACCCATCTATTAGCTTAGCATGATGATCGTTTAGTTTGTTGCTATTGCTTTCTCCATAACTTATACATGTTTCTATGACTATGAGATCATGCAACTTTTGAATACCAGAGGAACACTTAGTGTGCTATCAAACGTCACAATGTAACTGGGTGACTATAAAGATCCTCTACAGGTCTCTGATGGTGTTTGTTGAGTTGGCATAGATCGAGATTAGGATTTGTCACTTCGAGTATCGGAGAGGTTTCTCTAGGCCCTCTCGGTAATGCACATCACTATAAGTCTTGCAAGCGATGTGACTAATGAGTTAGTTACTGGATGATGCATTACGAAATGAGTAAAGAGACTTGCCGGTAACGAGATTGAACTAGGTATTGAGATATCGATGATAGAATCTCGGGCAAGTAACATACTGATGATAGAGGGAACAACGTATATCTTATGCGGTTTGACCGATAAAGATCTTCGTAGAATATGTGGGAGCCAATATGAACATACATGTTCCGCTATTGGTTATTTACCAGAGACGTGTCTCGGTCATGCCTACATAGTTCTCGAACCCATAGGGTCCGCACGCTTAACATTCGGTGACGATCGGTATTATGAGTTTATGTGTTTTGATGTACCGAATATAGTTCGGAGTCCCAGGTATGATCACGGACATGACGAGGAGTCTCGAAATGGCCGAGACATAAAGATTGATATATTGGATGACTATATTCAGACACCGGATGAGTTCCGATGTTCACCAAATAATTATCGGAGTGGCGGGGGGGTTATCGGAACCCCCGGGGGAACTAATGGGCCACATGGGCCTTAGTGGAGAGAGAGAGGGCCGCCCAAGGCAGGGCCACACGCCCCCTCCCCTCTAGTCCATATTGGACTAAGGAAGGGGGGATGCGCCCCCCTTTCCTTCTCTTCTCTTCCTCTCCTTCCTCCTCCTGGTAGGACTAGGAAAGGGGAGTCCTACTCCTACTAGGAGGAGGACTCGTCCTCTCCTAGCGCGCCCCAAGGGCCGGCCGGCCTCCCCATTTGCTCCTTTATATACGGGGGCAGGGGGCACCTTAGAACACACAAGTTGATCATTGATCCCTTAGCCGTGTGCAGTGCCTCCTCCACCATAATCCACCTCAGTCATATCATTGTAGTGCTTAGGCGAAGCCCTGCGATGGTAGCTTCATCATAACCGTCATCACGCCGTCGTGCTGACGAAGCTCTCCCGCGACACTCAGCTAGATCAAGAGTTCATGGGACGTAATCGAGCCGAACGTATGCAAATCACGAAGGTGTCGTACTTTCGGTACTAGGATCGGTCGGATCGTGAAGACATACGACTACATCAACCGCGTTGTCATAACGCTTCTGCTTACGGTCTATGAGGGTACGTGGACAACACTCTTCCCCTCTCGTTGCTATGCATCACCATGATATATCTTGCGTGTGCGTAGGAATTTTTTGAAATTACTGTGTTCCCCAACACCACGACCACCTGAGTGCTTCTGCTGGTAGGCTTGACGGAACGGAGGAGGTGGAGGAAGCCAGAACTTATGTTGCTTAGCTGCCACTTGAGAGGAAGAGGACGAGAGGACTGCATCCCTGAGCCCCTTCCTTGAAGCCTAACACTTGAGCTGGGCAGCTTCTTGCTTGAGCGCCATGTTATAGAACTGATCGAACTGTGGCACCTCGGCTCAGAGAAACCGGAACGCCCCGTATTCTAGCCCAGAGATCAAGGAGAAGTTTCTAGAATACGACACTGCTTGACATAGAACAAATCAGCTCTTATTACAAGAATAATAATACAAGGGTTTGATGTTACAGAGAAGCACATCAGCACGGCGACACTGCGCCTGCGATACTACACTTGCTCTATGCTAGCAGCAGAACAACTCGCAACAGCGGGATGCTTCTAGTAGCGGAACCACAATGAAGGTGGTGAACTCCACTCCGCAGGGACTCTGGCTGGGACATGATCTAGCACGCATGCACAACAACCTTGACAAGCAATCAAGCAATCATGGCAGCACCTGCAATCTGGCATGACACGCCAGGTCAGTACATTGAATGTACTTGCAAGCTCACAACAACCATAACATCAAGGCAAGACAATAACATAGTGTTTAATAGGTTAATTAAATTAACAACTATTATGATGAAACAACTACTAGACATGGTATGAAACTGATACAATACTGATAAATAACCATCTCATATCTCCATAACCATTTCTCTCTTGGCTAACTAGCCAAGCAATATACCATCTCGATCACCTCCTGATCCATACCAAATGATGATCATTCCGGCGATCACTACCACGACCAACACTTGATCTCAACTGTGATCCTTCCGGCGATCACTACCATGACCAACACTTGCTCTCCCACATCATCATCAACATCCTTCCAATCTGTACTGCTCAACATATCAACATATGAATATATCACCTATAAGTCATTCCATCATGTGAGTGTTTATCGAACGGTGTGACCTAGTACGAACCCTTGCCCATGACCGAGGATGCGGCTATCGATAGATTTAAATACACACTCTGCAGAGGTAGCACACTTTACCCACACCACGGAACCCATGGCCTCGCACTCCCATTCGGGTGGACCAATGGAGTTCTGACAAAACCGATCTACTGCCATGACACTCTCCCGGCCACTCCGACCCACTCCCAACTGGGCTAGTCCTGGGTGCCCCCGTGTCTACCAAAGACACAACGACCACCGTCGTGGCCAAAACGTCCCTCACGGGGACCGTGCACAAAACAACAACAATGGGCACACAAGGATTATGTTCACCTACCTGATCAGGGTAATGCGTGCCCAAAACCTTCCCTAGTTGGAGGCACCGGCGAGAGGCACGACAATAGATCGCATTAGGCCCTTCCCATAAAGGAAAATGTGGTTACACTGGACAAGCCCGGTTTGGTGGCACCTGGCCAACTTAATGACAGAATTTGACCCCAAAATATAATAGTAATGACTGATACTTTGATATCATCCATCAACCTATAATCCATGTAATAGCAATATCCAACAAATAATCCAAAGCTTAATATCATCATACCAAAATACTCCGAGGACAGTATAACACTACTATCATGACGAACCCAAGAACGATAATACTACTACTCAAATAACTATCCAGCTATGATCCCCATGCAAGCATCATCTCCATCATCATATTCCATAACATAATATCAACTAGCATCATGATGAAAATAACACTAGCCACTAATAATCCAAAGGCAACATAATATTCAAAGTAATACTCCAAAGCATATTACCATCATGAACATAATCATAATCATCAAAAGGCACATGCATCCACATAATCATCAAAATATAAGTCCTAGAACTCCAAGAAATATCATGGCAATATCAACATCAAAACATTACTCCGAGACATGCCATGAATAGAACATACATAGCTAAAGCAATGTTTTAAACAAGTTCAAATAAATAAACCATGTCACTTCATTGCAATCATGCAAATGGAGGGTGTGGCTTGCCTGGGGTGGAAGAAATCACCGAGAACAAGTGCGAGAAGCTCGCGGAAAGAATCACCGGAAAATGTTCTCTCTCGGAGGGGGCTGAATAAGGCAGGAGAAAAATGGTCATTTTCAGAATGTCAAAACATGGTGAAAATGATTCCATCAGAACAGGCTCGACGAAACGAAGAAGTGGGCTTTGGAATCGCCTCATTTGTAGTTAGGAGCAAAAAGATATGATAGTTTTTCTCATAGGGACCTATCTGTAATGAAATCATCACAAGCAAGTCCTCAACAGGAAAAACAGAACGCGCCTTATAAGGAAATACGTTTTCCAGAAAGGAAAGTGTATTTTGGCTTGAAGAAGAAGCATAATGCGCTTTCGATAAGTGAAGGCGTACTCCGTGGAGTACGTCTCGTCTTATCCAGCGTGGCGGTGACGCGGCCGGGTGTTGGGTCGATGACGGGTGGGGCCCGCCGCATCTTCTCTCTCCTCCCACGCCTCCTTCTTCTTCTTCCCGCGCCTGCTCCTCCTCTCCTCGACAGAACACTGGGAAGGGGCACGACCGCCGCTGGGCACGGCAACTCCGGCCATCTCCGGCCAAGGAGAGGGCTCCGGTGGCCTCGGAATGGTGGCCCACACCCATCCAGGAACTACACGTGCTCCAGGGAGCGCTGCTGCGGCGGCAACCATCGGAGGCAGAGAGAAACGGTGGCGGACCATCTCGGCGATGCGCGGCCATGGTGGCCGTTGAGAGAAATGGAGAGGGTGGGGAGATTCGTCGGGGTATGGTAGGTCTACTGGCGGAGGAGAAATGAGGAGAGGGGCTTCAGCTTGAGCCAATCGAGGAGGAGACCCGATGCGGCCATGGTGGCAATGGTGGTCGTGGAGGGCGACTCGAGCTTGGGGAAGTGGTCAGGGAGTTGCGGGGGAGTGGGTAGAGGTCGATGGTGAGGAGAAACGCACCCGGGACGGGCTTATATAGCTGCGGGGAGGGGGAGCCATGCTGGCGTCGCCGCGGACGCATGGCTGACACCCCGGACGTGTGTGCACGCGCATGAGCTTGTAGGTAGACGACGGGGAGAAGCAGTGGAGGTTCTCACGGGGTAGAGGAGCCAAGGGAGCACAGGGAGGAAGACGACGGCGACGAACAGAGCCAAACCACCACTATGCTCTCGTGGGCGTTTGGCGGTGACCGTCGGTGAGCGTCGGTGAGGGGTCTTACTGAGAAGGAGAGAGGTCAGGGAGGACAGCGACGACACGGTAAATCTATTAGACATGCTCGTGCTTGCTGAGACGCCGAGTAGAGGAGGGGCCCGAGCAAGAAGCCATTCTGGACGCGCGCACTGCATGCCAAGTCGGTGGTCACCACGCGCACTGGTAGGTAGCGAGGGGGAGGGTCTTGACCATGTTTTGTAGTAGTAAGTTCATCCAGGGTAGGTTACAACTGCAGTGGTAGCTTGGTTAAAAGTGATATGGTTAACTGGAAATCACCCTCTGAAGTTTACTCCAGTAAACTTGGGTGAACACTGGTGATCAACAGGGATTTTACTAGCACCAAAGAGTTTGTCTGGGGTGATCAACAAAGGAAGAACTATGATCCTGGAGGTTTTTAGGCATAATGGAGCACAAACTAACATAGTTGCTTTGTAACTCACATTATGTGTCCAGAATCAAGATTTGGATGATGCACTCACATGGAGTAACAACTTGAGGTAAAACTTGGCAGGGCTTAGTGATTTAGCCAGATAAAGGTGCTTTAAAAATTTCATACCAATTGGTTTTACCAAAATGGTACTTCCTTCACAGCTGTTCCCTCTGTCCAGAAACTTGCAAAAATTCTAGAGAAATATTTGCTTGATGAAATGGTCCCAAAATTAGTGGAGAGAAGTTATTTGGGTAGGAGGATGCTCTGGTAAATACTCAGGCAAAATGAAGCAATATAAAATATACTTGCTTCACAACCTGAGAATATTGACAGAATCAAAGATTTGATGTTGTGCTCACATAGATCAATGGATGGAGCTGAAATTTGGAGGAGGCTAATTATATGAGCACATGAAGGAGTGTCCAAAATTTCAAATCATTTGGATAAACCTAGCTAGCACTTCCTTCGCAAAGGCTTCCCATAGACAGGAACTTTGAAAAAAATCATTGAGGAAGTTTGGCAAGGTGAGGGAGTCCTGGATTAGGGGGTCTCCGGACAGCCAAACTATATCCTTTGGCCGGACTGTTGGACTATGAACACACAAGATTGAAGACTTCGTCCCGTGTCTAGATGGGACTCTACTTGGCATGGAAGGCAAGCTACGCAATACGGATATGTATATCTCCTCCTTTGTAACCGACCTTGTGTAACCCTAGCCCCCTCCGGTGTCTATATAAATCGGAGGGTTTTAGTCCGTAGGACAACATACAATCATACCATAGGCTAGCTTCTAGGGTTTAGCCTCTCCGATCTCGTGGTAGATCACCTACATATTGGACAGGTGCTCACAGTCTTTGGGCATGTCCTTCCTCTAGACATGTTGTGGCAGTGCTCATTTCAGAAGATGATGCCCTCTCTCTGCTTTTCTAAAATCCCAAAGCTCATGTTGATGTCTGGATTTGGGTGTCTTCTGCTTTCTAGCAAGTCTTGGGATGTTTCCTTTAATGGATATGATCTAAGCTTTGTTCTGCCACCTATGCCTGCTTCTTCAACTATCAGTGCTCGCCTGCTTTCTCCAGCAAAAAGGCCAGTTGCTCGGGCCCTCTGTTTTGATGATATTTCTGAACCTGTAACTGAGTCTTTTGAGTTCACTGCTGCACCAAGGGTCACTCTGGAACGTGAACGCAAGAAAAAATCTGTAGCCTTGGTAGAGACTGAGGTCCATCGCAGTGCACGTCTCAGTGCCTTACGGGATGACTACCGTTTGCCAAGTAGTGGCACCAGTAAATCTACTGGTCTGAACAGGTCTCCGCACACCCTGAAGAAACACAAGACCAAGTCGGCTAGGTCTGATGAGGATGCTTCTGTGCCTCCACCAACTGCCATTGTTGACCTTCAGTGTATTGGGGCTCGTCTGCGCATTGCTCCAGAGAAGATCACTGCGGATAAGCTTGTTGCTAATCCGGCTCAACCTACCAGCAGCAACAGTTCTGATGATTGAGTGCATATGTCTGCTTTCTGGTCCATGGCATACCACTTTAAACGTCATCTATCTTTATTTATGTCTTTGTGTTTTGAACTCTGTCATTTTGCTTTGCTTAGCCGGTCTATGTGGATCATTGTGTGGTCTACTTTTGCTGCATCGTCTTATGGTTTGTAATGAATCAGATTGGGTTTAAAGAATGGACGGTTCTATGTTGGAATGTGCGTGGCCTTAATTCTGAAGTGCGACAGCTTGCTGTCAAACAGAAAATTGATGAAAGTGGTTGTTCAGTGGTTTTCCTACAAGAAACTAAGTGCATGCATATTGATCATAGGTTCATTAGAAAGTTTTGTCCTTGCCATTTTGACAATTTCGCATATGTGCCTTCGGTCGGTGCATCAGCTGGTATGGTTGTTATATGGAATTCTTCTTTTTTTGAGGGCAAGTTAATTGAGGCCAAACCTTTTAGTATTATTGTGGAGTTTCTTTCCAAACATACATCTAAAGTTTGGAAGCTAGTGACCGTTTATGGCCCTTGTCAGAGTCCTGCATGTGATGAGTTTGTGCAGTGGTTATATAATCTGGACATTAATTGTGATGACAAATGGCTTCTTTTGGGAGATTTTAACTTTATGAGGTCACTTCAAAACCGTAACCTACGTGGTGGTAATGTCAATGACATTTTTTTGTTTAATGAAATCATAGGTCACTTGGGTCTTGTTGAGCTGCCAATTAAGGGAAGGCAATTCACTTGGTCGAATATGCAATCTCAGCCCCTTCTTGAACAAATTGACTGGTTCTTCACCTCGGTTGCTTGGACCTGGATCATCCAAACACTTTGGTCTTGCCTCTTGTGCGATCGACATCAGATCATGTTCCTTGTGTTGTCACAATTGCCATAGCCATTCCCAAGGCTAAAGTTTTTCGCTTTGAAAATTACTGGGTTGACTTACCTGGCCTTAATGAGTGTGTTGCACAGGTTTGGGGCAGCACGGCGCATAAACCTACAGCTGCTTTACCGATATCCGCTAAGTTCAAAGCGCTCAAACATGCATTAAAACAATGGCATTTAAAGCTCTCCATAGTTAAGGTGCTAATTTCTGATTGTAACAAAGTTATTCTATACTTTGATGAGATGGAGGAGATCCGGCCATTAAGTTGGCCTGAATTCAATTTCAGACGAATAGTTAAGTTGCATCTGTAGGATATTCTGCACTCGCAATATGTTTATTGGAAACAACGCTGCATGATCAGAAGCATCAAGGTTGGGGAGGAAAATTCTAAATTTTTTCACGCTATGGCCACTGAAAGATACTGAAGGAGTACGATTTCTTCAATCAAGAATTCGGCGGGTGAGGTAGTTTCTGATCACGAAATGTTGGCGGGCATGTTTTGGTCTGATTTCAATCAGCGTATGGGCCATGCAAAAGGAATACAAATGGGTTTTGATCTGCCCAATTTAATTCAGAGAGTTGACAGTCTGGAAGATTTATCTTTGCCGTTCACGGATTCTGAGGTTGATGCTGTAATTAAGAACATGACGTGCGACCATGCTCCGGGCCCTGATGGCTTTATAGGTCTATTCTTAAAGAGGTGTTGGTCTATTCTCAAGGAGGATTTTATGCAACTTGTCAATGAATTTTATGAGGGGAGGTGTAATTTGGAATGTCTTAATAATTCCTTAATCACCTTGGTCCCTAAGAAGCTAAGTCCATAAGTGGATGGTGATTTCAGGCTGATATCCTTGACAAACACGTGTTTAAAGTTTCTGACTAAACTGCTAGCCAATCGACTACAAAAGGTGATTCTCGGATGTATACACCGCAACCAATATGGTTTTCTTCGTTGCCGCTCTATCCAAGATTGTCTAGCCTGGTGTTTCGAATATATTGATCAATGCAAAGCATCTAAATGACCCATCATCCTCCTCAAGCTTGATTTCACTAAGGCCTTTGATAAAATTGAGCATGAGGCCATTCTCCGAATCCTACAATGCAAGGGTTTTGATGCTCGTTGGACTGGCTGGATTAATAGCATTTTGTCCACAGGTTCTTCTTCTGTTCTCTTAAGTGGTGTGCCAGGTAATCATTTTGTTTGCAGATCTGGTGTACGCCAAGGAGACCCGCTATCTCCGCTATTATTTGTCATTGCGGTGGATTTGCTTCAGTCCGTAGTCAATGAGATGTGCTCGAGAAACATACTCACTTTACCAATCCCAACAAACTCCAATGACTACCCGATTGTACAATATGCGGATGACACACTTATTATTTTGCCTGCAATTGATGACCAGCTGATCTCTTTCAAGGACATGCTCACCACCTCAAGGACATGCTCACCACCTTTGCAGCATCAACTGGTTTCCGCGTCAACTTCAGTAAGTCATCTCTTATTCTAATCAATATGACTGATGAAGAGGGCGCTCGGGTCGCCAACCTACTAGGGCTACCTATGGGTACTTCCAGACCCATGATCTATGATTTGCTGCCACTTGTGGATTGTATTGAGCGAAGGTTGTCTGCTTCCTCCTGTTTGCTAAATCAAGGCAGTCGGCTGCAACTGCTATAGTCTGTACTTTGTTCAATGCCAATCTATTTCCTGTGCACATTATCTCTCCCTAAGGGCATCTTGCAACAGATTGAGAGAATCATGCGTCAATGTCTGTGGAGAGGCAACACAGATAATCCTCGACAATCCTTAGCTGCATGGGATCGGGTCTGCAGACCTAAGAAGTGTGGTGGTTTGGGTGTGCTTAATTTGGGTCTCCAAAATGAAGCCTTTTTACTTAAGCATCTTTTCAAGTTTTTTAACAGATTGGACGTGCCTTGGGTCACATTAATTTGGGACACTTATTATGCTGCTTCGCCGCCACAGGTCACACAGAGTTGTGGCTCTTTTTGGCGGAGGGATGTCATGAGCTTGTACACCAACTTCTGCAAGTTATCCGTCCCACAAGTACATGCTGGCAACACGGTGGTATTTTGGCTTGATCGCTGCCAGCTGGGTAATAATGTGGTCCTTTTGTGCGAGCAGTTCCCTAGGCTTCATTCTTTTGTCATTGATGACACAATCACAGTCAGAGAGTTTTTGGAGCTTCCAGAGATCTCGGAGCACTTCCATCTACCTCTGTCGCAAGAAGCATATACTGAACTAACTCAGCTTCAAGACTTGCTCACTTTAGTCAACTTGAATGAGGAGGGTAAGGACATATGGAAGTGGCCATCCAAATCTGGGGAGTCTTGCTTCTCCCATTTGGTGGTCGATCCCATCTTCAAATGGATTTGGAAGTGTGCTTGCATGCTAAAGTTTAAAGTGTTTGGATGGCTTCTTTTAATGGACCATTTAAACACTAGGGGTATGATGCAACGCAGGAACTGGATCATCTAGGATGATACATGTGTTCTTTTCCTCTCTGCTACACGTGAGGATCGTGCACATGTTTTCTTTGCTTGCAACTTTAGCCAGAGGGTTTGGAATTACCTTGGGATTTCTTGGAATGCTCAACGCAACCAGAATACATATGATATGGCTCTTGCTGCTAGGAGGGATTTTGGTTATCCTTTCTTCACTAAGGTGGTGTTTACTGCTACTTGGAACATCTGGACTCAATAGAATGGGAAAATCTTTAGAAATGAGAGACCTACCTTCATTTCTTGGAGGGGGAACTTCATACATGATATTTCCTTATTAGCTCATAGAATCAAATGTAAATATAAGGATAGCCTAGTCTCCTGGATAGCCTCTCTCTCATAGATCTCTTGTAAGTATTTCTTTTCTTTGCTTTTTGGTTCTCTGTAATTATGTAGACCTATTATTTTTTTCTAATAAAGCATTGTGAGGCTGTTGACTTGCAGTACATAGTAAAAAAAAACTCTTGTACTACTCATATTATCAAGAATAATCAAGCAGGACGTAGGGTTTTACCTCCATCAAGAGGGCCCGAACCTGGGTAAAACATCGTGTCCCCTACCTCCTAATACCATCCACCTTAGACGCATAGTTCGGGGCCCCCTACCCGAGATCCGCCGGTTTTGACACCGGCATTGGTGCTTTCATTGAGAGTTCCTCTGTGTCGTCATCATTAGGCTTGATGGCTCCTTTAATCATTGATAGCGATGCAGTTCAGGGTGAGACTTTTCTCCCCGGACAGATCTTTGTGTTCGGCAGCTTTGCACTGTGGGCCAACTCGCTTGGCCATCTGGAGCAGATCGAGAGTTCCGCCCCTGGCCACCAGGTCAGGTTTGGAAGCTTAAACTACACGGCCGATATCCATAGAGACTTGATCTCGATGGATTCGAGCCCCTGCTTAGTGCACCACACGGTCACGATGAGCATGATTTAGATTTGCCATCGGACAGTGTCCAGGAGATCGCGCCGGCAACTGCTCCGACCCTCAATTCGGAGCCAGTTGCACCATCCATGGACAGGTGGATAGACCCCGCCATGGAGGCAGCACTCTCATCGGTGATCGAGCCGAGTATCGACCTTACCCTTCACGGGAGCCGTGACGCCGAACTACCGGATTCCTCCCCGACCATGGACTCCGAACCGCCTGCATACGTCCCTATCGAATCCAACTGGGCGCCGATCATGGAGTTTACCTCCGCAGATATTTTTCAGCACTCACCCTTCGGTGACATACTGAACTCATTAAGGTCTATCTCCTTTTCAGGAGAGTCCTGGCCGAACTATGTCCGGCAGGATTGGGATGCGGATGATGAAGAAATTCGCCGCCCACCCATTACCTAGTTAGTAGCCACTGTCGACGACTTAACCGACATGCTCGACTTTGACTCCGAAGACATCGATGGTATGGACGACGATGCGGGAGACGAAGAGGAACCACTGCCCAGAGGGCACTGGACAGCCACCTCATCATATGATATATACGTGGTGGACACACCCAAAGAAGGCAATGGCGACGAGACAGCGGAGGATGACCCCTCCAAGAAGCAACCCAAGCGCCGATGTGAGCAGCGCCGCTCTATGTCTCGCCAAAGCAAAAGCGGTGACACCGACACAGGAGATAATAGCACTCCGGACAGTGCCGAAGACGACAACAATCCCCTCCAACAAGATTTTGAGCAGGAGGATGGAGACGCCAGCCCTCTCGTGAGAGTGGCAGATGGAGAGGCGGAGGATGATAATTACATGCCTCCCTCCACACAAGGCAAGCCTCGACGATGATGAATTCGTCATGCCTGAGGATCCCATTGAACAAGAGCGCTTCAAGTGCCGACTTATAGCCACGACAAATAGCCTTAAGAAAAAGCAACAACAACTTCAAGCTGATCAAGATTTGCTAGCCGACAGATGGACCGAAGTCATTGCGGCCGAGGAATATAAACTCGAATGCCCCTCCAAGTGTTACCCAAAGCGCAGGTTGCTACCCCGACTGGAGGAGGAAGCACAAAACCCTACATCTCCAGCGTATGACGCGGCTGATCAGCCACCTCGTGGCCGCGATAGAGAGGCATTTCAGCCAAAAGCTCTGCCCGCACCCCGACGTCACTCAAATAAAAATGTCAGGACATGGGGAAATACGCCAGACTTACGCGACGTATTGAAGGAGAAAGAAAAACACGCAAGATCGATCTACGGATCGCGAGGGCGCGTCACTATGCAAGACGATAACCGTCACGCGGGTTACAGTAAAAGTAAGTCCAGCCGGGCTGAACATAGCGGACAAGACTCATTTGAGCTGCGTCGTGATATAGCCTGGTACAGAGGCGCTGCACACCCCCTATGATTCACAGACGAAGTAATGGATCACCAAATCCCAAATGGTTTCAAACCCGTAAATATCGAATCATACAACGGCACAACAGATCCTGTGGTATGGATCGAGGACTTCCTCTTGCACATCCACATGGCCCGCGGTGACGATCTACACGCCATCAAATACCTCCCACTCAATCTCAAAAGACCAGCTCGGCATTGGCTCAACAGCCTGCCAGCAGAATCCATTGGCTGTTGGGAA
This sequence comes from Triticum aestivum, assembly GCF_018294505.1. Taxonomy (NCBI): domain Eukaryota; kingdom Viridiplantae; phylum Streptophyta; class Magnoliopsida; order Poales; family Poaceae; genus Triticum; species Triticum aestivum. The sequence continues at coordinate 391,791,079 of NC_057803.1, read as the reverse complement.
GATTTGGAAGCCGCATTCCTCGACAACTTCCAAGGCACTTATGTGCGACCACCAGATGCCGATGACTTGAGCCACATAATCCAATAGCTAGAGGAATCGGCCAGGCAATTCTGGACACGGTTCCTAACAAAGAAAAATCCAATCATCGACAGTCCGGCTGCAGAGGCCCTATCAACTTTTAAGCACAATATCCGCGATGAGTGGCTCGCTCGGCACCTTGGCTTGGAAAAGGCGAAATCTATGGCAGCCCTCACGACACTCATGACCTGCTTCTGCGTGGGAGAAGACAGCTGGCTGGCTTGTAGCAATAACATATCAAAGAACCATGGTACTTCGGATACCAAGGATGGCAATGGCAGGTCACGTCGCAACAAACACAAGCGCCGCATCAACAATGACAATACCGAGGATACGGCAGTCAATGCCGGATTCAAAGGCTCTAAACCCGGTAAGCGGAAAAAGCTATTCAAAAGAAGCACTCCGGGCCCGTCCAGTTTGGACCGTATACTCGACCGTTCGTGTCAAATACACGGCACCCCCGACAAGCCAGCCAACCACACCAACAGGGATTGTTGGGTGTTCAAGCAGGCCGACAAGTTAAACGTTGAAAACAAAGATAAGGGGTCACATAGCGATGACGAGGTGGAGCCCCGGTAGCCGAACACCGGAGGACAAAATAGGTTCTCCCCACAAGTGCGGATGGTGAACATGATATACGCAACCCACATCCCCAAGAGGGAGCAGAAGCGTGCGCTAAGGGACGTATATGCGTTGGAGCCAGTCGCCCTAAAGTTCAACCCATGGTCCTCTTGTTCGATCACCTTCAATTGCAGGGACCACCCCACTAGTATCCGTCATGGCGGATTCGCCGCACTGGTCCTAGACCCAATCATTGACGGATTTCACCTCACTCGAGTCCTTATGGATGGCGGCAGCAGCCTGAACCTGCTTTATCAGGACACAGTGCGCAAAATGAGTATAGACCCCTCAAGGATCAAACCCACAAAAACGATCTTCAAAGGCGTCATACCAGGTGTAGAGGCCCATTGCACATGCTCAGTCACACTGGAAGTGGTCTTCGGATCCCCGGATAACTTTCGAAGCGAGGAGTTAATCTTCGATATAGTCCCGTTCCGCAGCGGCTATCATGCACTACTCGGGAGAACCGCATCTGCGAGATTCAATGCGGTACCGCATTATGCATACCTCAAGCTCAAGATGCCAGGACCTCGAGGGGTCATCACAGTCAATGGAAACATAGAGCTCTCTCTCCCCACGGAGGAGCACACTGCGGCCTCGCAGCAGAAGCGCAAAGCAGCCTCTTAAGGCAATCCACCAGTTCGGCGGTTAAAGACCCGGAAACCTTCAAGCGCGCCCAGAGTAATCGGCAACAAGAACGCCTGGCACGTTCCGAGCTGGCGTAGCAATGCGGCCCCCGCCCCAGTCCCAGCCAAACGGCTAAATTCGTGCCACACGTACACAATTACGCATTGAAAATACCATGGGCACAGGTGGGGAGGGGGGCACGACTACGGCACGCCCCAAGACGCGGCTCAACCGCACTAGGGGATTCCCGCTTTGTTATTTTTCTCTCTTTTAGGACTTTAATCTCTGGAAACCCTGTCCAGTAGTATGATTGCCGGACACATGATGCAACAACCAAGGAGGCAGAAAGCTACGTCGCACCACCGAAATCCCAGGTGGATTCCGATAACGAGTGAAATACTTGCTTTAAATACCTTTCCTCAGCTTGCCCTTGAAGGGGACATGTCAAATAGTCCTACTTTCTGCTTATCGCACTACTTGTATCATTCTGCTTTAATGCACCTTTTTGAATAAACAATGCATAGCACTAGACTATTATCGCATTCTATATTCTTCTTTCTATATATATATATACATATATATGTTCGTTCATGACATCCAGCACCCGTACACTCTGGTACGGCCAGTATGCTAGGGGCTTAAACATAGCCCATAATACGGCGTGAGAAGTCCGAACGCTTTCAACAGTGCGGCACCCCGAACTTGTAGCATTATATGCATCAGCTCCGAATCATGTCTTGGGTCAATAGTTGGGTTTGCCCCGCTCCCATGTTTTGGTACCTTACGTTCCGCTATATCGGCTAAGGTAGCACTGGGAGAACTACTGCGATTGTGCCCCGGTTCAGCTGGGCTAAGCACCTCAGTAGAGAAAGCTAAAACTGACTATCATGATAAGGCGAGAGATGGTTGCTGTTCGAGAGGTTTCGAGTCCCTAAAGACTTATGCCGCTTAGAGCGAGGAGTCGGCTTTGTCCGGCTTAAGGCGCGTATAGCGCCCCGAATTCGGCCTTCCGAATACTAGGGGCTTCGCCAAAATTTAAAATTATAGAATTCTATGGCTAAGTGAGAGTGATAAAGCATTATAGTCCGATTGCCTTGTTCGTTGTGCTGAGCACCTCCCTCGAAGGATCAAAAAATGGGAAAAAGAGTGCTCAGGTTTATCCCGAACACCCCAGCACTCGTGGCATGGGGCAGAAGCCGACGACTAGCCATCTCTCAGATTTGATAAACAGCCGAACATAAGGTAATATTTTAAATTCAAACAAGCGATGCATAGGGCATATGAACAAGTTTTCATAATACAGGATCACACGAGCAAGTTCATTTAAATATTACATCTTTCGCACACTCGTCCACTACAAGACGGCCACCCTTCAGGACACCCTCATAATACATCTCGGGGTGGCGATGCTCCTTGCCCTGTGGCGTCCACTACTTCACCAGCTTCTCGGTGTCCATCTTGGCCCAGTGCACCTTTGCACGGGCAAAATCCCGGCGGGCACCTTCAACACAGACGGATCGCTTGATGACTTCCAGCCGTGGGCAGGCATCCACAAGCCGCTTCACCAGGCCGAAGTAGTTGTTAGGAAGGGAGTCATTAGGCCACAAGCCCTTCATGGCCTGTTCGGCTGCCTTGTTCAGCTCGACCAGCTGCTTCAGCTGGTCGCTCATAGGCATCGGGTGTTCGGTCCCAGTATACTGAGACCAGAGCAACTTCTCCATCGAGCTTCCCTCCTCGGCCTGTTAATACTTTGCGGCATCCGACACGCTGCGGGGCAAATCTGGGAATGCTCCTGGAGAGCTCCGGACTCGGGTAAGTAACAAGTAATTCACTTTCACATGCTTGCTTTGCATATTGAATGCCTTACCCGCCGCTATCTTCCTCATCGCCTCAATTTCCTGGAGGGCGTTTTGGGCTTCGGCCTTGGCATGCTTTGTGCTCTCGAGGGCTGTGGCAAGCTCGGACTCTCGTGTTTTCGAGTCAAGCTCCAAAGCCTCGTGCTTCTTCATGAGATCCTAGACCTCTTGCTGCACCTCGCCCACCCGTGCCTCTTGCCTTTCCCGCTCGGTGCGCTCCTTGGCTGCTTTGTCTTCGGCCTCGGACAACGCTTGCTTTAGGGTCGCCACTTCGATCATGGCCCCTGGCACATTCATGATGATCCTGTCATTTCCCAACCACATTTTCTTTTATATATAGACAAGGTATTACTTACCTTTGTTCTCCTCGAGCTGCCTCTTGGCAAGGCCGAGCTCTTTCTCGAACCCCTCGAGGTCCTACTTCAGTGCGGTGACCTCCGCAGTCAGTGCGGCAGAGGTCAGCAGCGAAGCCTGCGTACGCATACAGACATACTTATATTAGACTCCTGCAGATATTATTGATCCTCTATTCGGATTTTCTTTGTGAACACCAAACAGAGCATCAGGGGCTACTGTCTATGCGGTAATATTTTTCCTATATTTTAAATACTTACCTCAAAGCCTCTTAGAAGGCTGGCATAGGCTTCAGTCAGTCCGCTCTTGGCGGACTGAACCTTCTTGATCACCGCACTCATAATAGTGCGGTGCTTTTCATCGATGGAAGCGCCGCGAAGCGCTCCCAGCAGGTTGTCCGGTGCCTCTGGATGGACAGAGGTCACCGGCACGGGCGTCTTGCCCCTTTTGGAAGGGGGCTGCCTGCCCGAGTCCGGAACCACTGGAGGTTCCGGCGCGGTGTTCGGCTGAGGCTTGAACTTGGAGCCCTCAGGAGCCTTGCTCCCTTTACTCCTGGAGTCCGGAAGGTCGCCTTGAGGCGCCTCCGGGACAGTCTCCTCCCGGCTCGGTGCCCCTTGAGACAATACCTCGGCATTGTCCGTAGGGCAAGGGGAGGATGCAGTTGGAAGTGTATCACTATTCATGTCCGACGAATCCAAGGAACCGTCCGACGATGATACATCGATACGGGATTGGGGCGGACTGCATAATCATATCAGACGTTACGAGAAGCAGTGCGACAAAGGTATACTATGAGTTACTCTGGTATCCGAATACTTATGACTTCGCCAGGGGCTTGGCCCTGAGCAGCCACTCGTCTTCGCCGTCAGCGGCGATGGTGGAGCAGTCCGGAAGGAGATTCCTTCCCTTCTTGGACCCTTCGGCCTCCCCGGTTGGTGTTGCCTTCCTTTTCTTATCTCCCCGGCTGGAGGGGGAGAATCTTCATCATTCTTCTCCTCGTTTTCATGGGAGGAGGGTGTCTTGGTGTTATCGGACGATGAGTCTGATACCACCTGGCGCCGGGAACTCTTTCGGGTTCCCTTGGCCTTCTTCTTGGTCTTGTCTGGCACCTCATAAGGAGTCGGAGTCTGCATCTCCATCAGGAGAGCGTCCACAGGGTCTTCGGGCAGAGGGGCCGGACAGTTGATCGGCTCCGATGTCTCCACCCAGTCCTGTCAAAGGCATGGGAGCTTAGACCCCGCACATGATTAAGCTATGGGAAATAAATACCCTGCCAGATGTACAAAACTTACCCGATTCGCATGGCGCTTCGTGCTTAACCCGCGGTCTTCGGTAAGAGAAGGAGGGACCTCAGCGCCCTTGAACAGCACCCTCCAGACGTCTTTATGCGTTGTCTCGAAGAGCTCGCTGAGAGTCTGGTGCTGGGCCGGGTCGAAATCCCATAAGTTGAAGTCCCGTTATTGACACGGGAGGATCCGGCGGAAGAGCATGACCTGGACTATGTTGACAAGCTTAAGTTTCTTGCTTGTCATTGTCTGGATACACTTCTGGAGTCCGTCCAGCTCCACCGATGAACCCCAGGACAGGCCCTTCTCCTTCCAGGAAGTGAGCCGCGTGGGGATTCTGGATCGAAACTCGGGGGGCCGCCACCCAGTTGGTGTCGCGCGGCTCGGTGATGTAGAACCACCCCAATTGCCACCCCTTTATGGTCTCCATGAAGGAGCCCTCGAGCCATATAACGTTGGGCATCTTTCCCACCATGGCTCCACCGCATTCCTCTTGGTGCCCGCCCACCACCTTCGGCTTGATATTGAAGGTCTTTAGCCACAGGCCGAAGTGGGGCCGGATGTGGAGGAAGGCCTCGCACACGACGATGAACGCCGAGATGTCGAGGATGAAGTTCGGGGCCAGATCATGAAAGTCCAGCCCATAATAGAACAAATGGATGGAGGGGAAACCCTAGTCCGTGGACGAAGTGGGGGAGGAAAACCACCCTTTCGTGAGGTTCTCGGGTAGGGATGACCTGCCTCGCGGCTGGCAGCCGGTGCGCGATATCCGCGGCTAAGTATCTAGCTCCACGTAGCTTTTTGATGTGTCCCTCCGTGACGGAGGAGGCCATCCACTTGCCTCCCACTCCGGACATGTTTGGAGGGATTTGAGGAGAAGGATGTGGAATTGGGCGTTGGAGCTTGACTGTGCGAGAATGGATGAGCAAGGAGGAAGACGGCGTGGGAAGAAAAAGGTGAGATCTTATCCCTTTATAAAGGCGGACTAAACTATGCGCCCCCACTAGCCTGGTAAAACTCGCTTATCCCCCAAGCGCCGTAATTGATGGCGCGGTTGGGTTACCCACATCCGTATTGATGAGAATCCTGTAATAAGGGGAAGACGATCTCTGCTTTGACAAGACGTGTCAAGAAACCGCCTCGCGTTATGTGCAGGGCTGGTTAAAGAAAAACGGTTCGAATAATTACGGGGCCATGGCATGATGTCATGCTGCCAAAACGTGTCAGCAGATTAGATTTGTGGAAATATTATTATCTCTACGGTGGTATGTGGAACTTATTTTGCAGGGTCGAACACTATCCTTGTATTCAAACTCTTCTGTGGTGTATTCAGAGGAGGAACCCGCCTTCCAATGCCGAAGACAACACTGCGCGCCGGACTCATCGTCATTGAAGCCTGGCTCAGGGGCAAGTAATGTTGAATTTTGGCACAGGTCAATTATTTGGATGATATACCATGCCCAAAAAGCTTGGGGGCAAATGGACAAATATAAATAGAACTTGCTTCACAATGTGCCATTTAGGACAATATAGGAAATGAATTTATTGAGCATGATCTAAAATATGGCCAATGAAACATTTTGCCATATTTGATGAAGATATGACCCAAACAATTTATAAGAATTATTTGGGAATTTTTGGATGGACAGAAATATATGTTGCTTCACCACCTAGGGCAGATAGGGTTATTCCTTTAATAGAAAAAGAAATTTTCCCTAGAAAAAGAAATTAGGGTTTGGTCAAGCAGTGGAGTGACATGATTTTGGCAAGGTTTTGAGAATGATGAGCCACTTGGGAGAGGAAATGAAGCTGATTTCCCAGGTGACAAGGCCACAAAACCACTCCAAAAAGAAAGACAGAGCAAAAACCAGATAAATCAAAAGAACAAGAAAAGGGCCAAAATCCAGGCTGTTACAACTCTTACCCCCTTAAAGAAATCTCGTCCTCGAGATTTAGTTGCTCAGGGAACAAGTATGTCTTGAGGATACCGTTTCAAACTTGGGTATCCTTTTTCCTTTATTTATTGTTCCCCCAAGAATTTTATATGATTTGATCATCTTTGCTCGGGGTGGTTTGCTTCACCTTTCCCCAAATTCTGACGGGTTTTTTCTCATATACCAATTTCTTTTTGCTGATGTTGATTCTTTCATATCTGCGGTGGTATCCAATGGATCTGAGCATAAATTTCCTTTTGTCATGAAAACCTTAATACTTCTGTCATGGGGTTGCTTCAAATAAATGCACGCCTTCTGGTTTTAGTAAATGCTGAGAATTAAATATGGCCACCTTCTAACGGGCTCTGACTGCTCAAAGGTGGCACCGATTCATCCTGATTTATTTCCTTTCGCTCGAGCATGTGATATGTACCAAATATCTGACTTCCTTTTGTCAGGAGCAATATAACGGTGTATGGAGTTATAGACGTGTCATTCCTCACATATTTACATGTTGAGACTTTGCCCGACACGGGGCTGACGGCCAAATGCTTTTCCTGACTGACTGACCATGTACTTGATTTCGCCGGCGAGTATACCGGGTCTGAGCTGATTATTTGGCTGTTGACTTTCTCATTTTGTCGGTATAGCTATTTGGATTTTTCATATTAACCATTTCTAGCGGGTTAGCGGGATATGAGATCCTTGAAAAACAGAGTAGGCTGCTGAGAGTATGCCTTTGTGGATTCATATGGAATTGTGGCCTCCAACTGACTTGGGGTATCCGGACCCTGATGGTCGTGCAAAATCATCATACATGTGTTGTTGGTCTCACCTTTTAACGGTCCTGATTTTCTTTGTCAGGATACCTTGCTGAAATAACTTGGCCACGCCTGTCCTTGATTCTTCGTATACCATGGGTGTGATTAATATTTTTGACATTATTCCTTGTGCCTGTTTTCTGACCCGGGTTCGCACACACATGTCATACACCCGGGGTTTGTAGCTGTACGGAGCTCATTGCTGAGGCCAATCATCCAAGAAGGTGACAAGGTTTCATGATACCACTTTGTCTGGTGCGGGAATAATGACCTTGATGACCATTGTCAAGACTGTGATTCTGTGATGTCTTCTCCAGATCTTGTCGATCCTTGTAATTCATGAGACGTATCTCTGCTTATCTTCCTTTGCATGATTCATGAGATTGTGGGATCCATACTTTCCTTTACATATATCTGTTGGATCCTTGTCGTACCTCATATGAGTGACTGATATGATCGGGGTGCATGCTCATCATATGTATAAGAAGAATATGCCAACTAACACTCGATCCTTGCGGTAGGCATATGTTTTAACTGAATTGTATCTTTGACAAAATTATTGCAAATATGATCCTTGCAGTTCAGAGGAAAGCCATTCATGTAGCTTGTCGAGGAAGGCTCGTTAGCTTCTGCTCGAAGCCTTTGTCTGGGTAGCATGCAGAAGAAGCCTCGATAGCTTACACACAAAGCTTGACATGAGTATTGTGTAGGAGAAGCCTGAGTTCAGTACTTGAGAAGCATCTCCTCGGTTTTGCTTGTTGAGAAAAAATTATTTCCTTCTGTCAGAAGCTTTTACCGAGGTATCTTGTTGAGAAAGACCGGGCATCATAGACCGGAAATTGTTCACATATCATGCTGAGGGAAAATTTAAGACTTGCCTCATAAATTTCTTCCGATAGCGTGTGGAATAATACTGGGTTTCTTATAACCAACACTTCATACTGATATGCAGACTGAAACTCATGGACATGCCCATAATATTCTGAGGCTAATTATTTGGATGAGAAAATTTGTTTGACCGTATTCCTTTAGCATATCACATTCTGACTTTATGTCCGATGATAACATATTTCAAGCATCATGCATTGCTGAGCCAAAATTTTGTATATGCTCCATACCTTTGACTGAAAATATACCGTTGATCTTGTAACTGACTTGTCTTGCTGCTGACTTGAATATTATTGCTGTGAGTATTTTGTGCTGATGTAGACTTGAGTTATCAGTACTATTGTGAGGAGTGTACACTAATGCAAAATTGATTATCAGCGTCAAAATCAGATATTCCCCATTTCACTGCAGTCGGCTGAGAATTCCATTCTGTTTAGTTGAGCTTCCAAATATTTGAACTCCTTATTACTTCTTCGAGTCCGGTGTCAGATGTTGAGCAACTCTTTATAGGGGAAAAATAATGTAACACCGGGGCCAAAAGAAAGAAGCAAAAGAAAACTCAACTAAACAAAAGCACACAAGAACAATCAATTCACACTCAATCAGTGTCACATATTACTGCTAGTCACACAATATGCATGCCTACTTAAGCACACAAATATCGCGGGATCTCAGGTTCTACGATCTAGCATGCTGTGACGATGTGCATGAGGACGAATAAATGTGTGGAAGAATTGGTGTAAATAGCGCTACACCAAGTGCTAGCTTAGCCAGGTAGCAACCTGGACTAGCTCGGAGGTGAGGACGTACTTGGTAACCATGTAGCAGGACACGAATGTCGCGACCACATTATTTTCAAGCGAACGAAAAATATCCATACTCGTCCAAGAAATAGGATAGCGGGGAAAACTGAGGCTGCTGACATTGCCCTTTCTTGATAACTCATATCATTAAGGGTTGCCAACACGAAAAAATAAAAGAGCGATTCGGGATAGAAACATGTTCATCACCGAAACGATAGGCGGGCTGAAAGGAAGGAATTCGGCGTCATACCGGAGCACCATTTTTGCCAAAAGTGTCAGGGTCACTTGGCATTATTCTGCTGGGACAGAAATGACACCAAACATTGAAGAACAAGCAAGAAAAGAAAACTGGAGAAATGCAAAGGCTGAGCTGTAGTGGATCTGAACCGATGCCACTTACACTCACCAGATAAACCGTCGGTAGCAAATAAGGATATATGCATGTTATGCACAAACGAATGCAGCAACCAAATGCAATAAACAAACCAGACTGTATACTACTGATTTCTACCGCTCGCGCTGACTAGGACGTCCTACAGCCAGACCTGCTCTGATACCAAGCCTGTGGCACCCTGGCTCAGAGAAACCGAAACACCCCGTATTCCAGCCCAGAGATCGAGGAGAAGTCTCTCGAATATGACACTGCTTGACATAGAACAAATCAGCTCTTATTACAAGAAAAATAATACAAGGGTCTGATGTTACAAAGAAGCACATCATCACAGCGACACTACGCCTCTGATACTACACTTGCTCTATGCTAGCAGCAGAACAACTCGCAGCAGCGGGATACTTCTAGCAGCGGAACCACGATGAAGGTGGTGAACTCCACTTCGCAGAGACTCTGGCTGGGACACGATCTAGCGCGCACACACGACAACCTTGACAAGCAATCAAGCAATCATGGCAGCACCTGCAATCTGGATGACACGCCAGGTCAGTACATTGAATGTACTTGCAAGCTCACAACAACCGTAACATCAAGACAAGACAATGACATAGTGTTTAACAGGTTAATTAAATTAACAACTATTATGATGAAACAACTACTAAACATGGTATGAAACTGATACAATACTGATAAATCACCATCTCAGATATCCATAACCATTTCTCTCTTGGCTAACCGGCCAAGCAATATACCATCTCGATCACCTCGTGATCCAAACCAAACGGTAATAATTCTGGCGATCACTAACACGACCAACACCTGGTCTCAACCGTGATCCTTCCGGCGATCACTACGATGACCAACACTTGGTCTCCCACATCATCATCAACATCTTGCCAACCTGTACTGCTCAACATATCAACATATGAATATATCACCTATAAGTCATTCCGTCATGTGAGTGTTGATCGAACAGTGTGACCTAGTACGAACCCTTGCCCATGACGGAGGACGCGGCTATCGATAGATTTAAATACACACTTTGTAGAGGTAGCGCACTTTACCCACACCACAGAACCCATGGCCTCGCACTCCCATTCGGATGACTACTGGAGTTCCAACAAAACCGATCTACTGCCATGACACTCTCCCGGCCACTCCGACCCACTCCCAACTGGGCTAGTCCTGGGTGGCCACGTGTCTACCAAAGACACAATGACCACCGTCATGGCCAAAACGTCCCTCATGGGGACCGTGCACATAACAACAACAACGGGCACACAAGGCTTATGTCTGCCTACCTGATCAGGGTAGTGCGTGCCCATAACCTTCCCTAGTTGGAGGCACCAGCGAGAGGCACGACAATAGATCGCATTAGGGCCTTCCCATAAAGGCAAATGTGGTTGCACTAGAAAAGCCCGGTTCGGTGGCACCTGACCAACTTAACATACGGAATTTAACCCCAAACTATAATAGTAATGACTGATACTCCGATATCATCCATCAACCTATAATCCAAGCCAAAGCAATATCCAACAAATAATCCAAAGCTTAATATCATCATACCAAAATACTCCAAGGACAGTATAACACTACTATCATGATGAACCCAAGAACGATAATACTACTACTCAAATAACTATCCAGCTATGATCCCCATGCAAGCATCATCTCCATCATCATATTCCATAACATAATATCACCTAGCATCATGATGAAAATAACACTAGCCACTAATAATCCAAAGGCAACATGATATTCAAAGTAGTACTCCAAAGCATATTACCATCATGAACATAATCATAATAGCCACTATGAATCCAAAGGCACATGCATCCACATAATCATCAAAATATAAGTCCTAGAACTCCAAGCAATATCATGGCAATATCGACATCAAAATAATACTCCGAGACATGCCATGAATAGATCATACATAGCGAATGCAATGTTTTAAACAAGTTCAAATAAATAGACCATGTCACTTCATTGCAATCATGCAAATGGAGGGTGTGGCTTGCCTGGGGTGGAAGAAATCACCGAGAACAAGTGCGAGAAGCTCGCAGAAAGAATCGCCAGAAAACGTTCTCTCTCGGAGGGGGCTGAATAAGGCAGGGTAAAAATGGTCATTTTCAGAATGTCAAAACATGGTGAAAATGATTCCATCTGAACGGGCTCGATGAAACGAAGAAGTGGGCTTTGGAATCATCTCATTTGGAGTTAGGAGAAAAAAGATATGATAGTTTTTCTGCCAGGGACCTATCTGTAATGAAATCATCACAAATAAGTCCTCAGCAGGAAAAACAGAACGCGCCTTCTCAGGAAATACGTTTTCCAGAAAGGAAAGCGTATTTTTGGCTTGAAGAAGAAGCGAAATGCGCTTTCGATAAGTGAAGGCGTACTCCCTGGAGTACGTCTCCACTTATCCAGCGTGGCGGTGGCGGGGCCGGGCGTTGGATCAATGACGTGTGGGGCCCGCCGCATCTTCTCTCTCCTCCCATGCCTCCTTCTTATTCTTCCCGCGCCTGCTCCTCCTCTCCTCGACAGAACGCCGGGCAGGGGCATGGCCGCCGCTGGGCACGGCGACTCCGGCCAAGGAGAGGGCACCGGTGGCCTCAGAATGGAGGCCCGCACCCATCCAGGAACTACATGCGCTCCGGGGAGCACTGCTGCAGCGGTGGACCATCTCGGCGGCGCGCGGCCATGCTGGCTCTTTAGAGAAACGGAGAGGGTGGGGAGATTCGCCGGGGTATGTAGGTCTACTGGCGGAGGAGAAAGGAGAGGGGCTTCGGCTTGAGCCAATCTAGGAGGAGACCCGAGGCGGCCATGGCGGAAATGGTGGTCGTGGAGGGCGACTCGAGCTCGGGGAAGTGGTCAGGGAGTCATGGGGGAGTGGGTAGAGATTGCTGGTGAGAAGAAATGCATCCGAGACGGGCTTATATAGCCGCGAGGAGGGGGAGTCGTGCTGGCGTCACCACAGACGCGTGTGCACGCGCATGAGCTCGCAGGTAGACGACGGGTAGGAGAAGTGGAGTTTCTCACGGGTAGAGGAGCCAAGGGACCACAGGGAGGAAGGCGACGACGACGAACAGAGCCAACCACCATTGTGCTCTCGTAGGCGTTCGCCGGCAAGCGTCAGTGAGCATCAGTGAGGGGTTTTACTGAGAGTAAGAGAGGTCCAGGAGGACGGCGATGACACGGTAAATCTATTAGACATGCTCGTGCTTGCTGAGACACCAAGCAGAGGAGGGGCCCGAGCAAGAAGCTATTCTGGATGCGCGCACTGCATGCCAAGTCGGTGGTCACCGCGCGCACTCGCAGGTAGCGAGGGAGAGGGTCTTGACCATGTTGTCTAGTGGTAAGTTCATCTAGTGTAGGTTACAACTGCGGTGGTAGCTTAGTTAAAAGTGATATGGTTAACTAGAAATCACCCTCTGAAGTTTACTCCAGTAAACTTGGGTGAACACTGGTGATCAACAGGGATTTTACTGGCACCAAAGTGTTTGTCTGGGGTGATTAACTAAGGAAGGACTATGATCCTGGAGGTTTTGAGGCATAATGGAGCACAAACTAACATAGTTGCTTTGTAACTCACATTATGTGTCCAGAATCAAGATTTGGATCATGCACTCACATGGAGTAACAACTTGAGGTAAAACTTGGCAGGGCTTAGTGATTTGGCTAGATAAAGGTGCTGTAAAAATTTCATACCAATTGGTTTTACCAAAATGGTACTTCCTTCACAGCTATTCCCTCTGTCCAGAAACTTGCAAAAATTCTAGATAAATATTTGCTTAATGAAATGGTCCCAAATTTTGTGGAGAGAAGTTATTTGGGTAGGAGAATGCTCTGGTAACTTTTCAGGCAAAATGAAGCAATATAAAATATACTTGCTTCACAACCTAAAAATATTGATAGAATAAAATATTTGATGTTGTGCTCACATAGATCAAGGGATGGAGCTGAAATTTGGAGGAGGCTAATTATATGAGCACATGAAGGAGTATGCAAAATTTCAACTCATTTCGAAAACCCTAGCTAGCACTTCCTTCACAAAGGCTTCCCTCAGACAGGAACTTTGAAAAAATCACTGAGGAAGTTTGGCTAGGCAAGTAAAGTTGAATTTTGGCACATGGCAATTATTTGGATGATATACCATGCCCAAAAAGCTTGGGGGCAAATGGACAAATATAAATAGCACTTGCTTCATAATGTGCCATTTAGGACAGAATAGGAAATGAATTTATTGAGCATGATGTAAAATATGGCCAATGAACTATTTTGCCATATTTGATGAAGATATGACCCTAACAATTTATAAGAATTATTTGGGGATTTTTGGATGGACAGAAATATAGGTTGCTTCACAACCTAGGGCAGATAGGGTTATTCCTTTAATAGAAAAAGGAATTTTCCCTAGAAAAGGAAATTAGGATTTGGTCAAGCAGTGGAGTGGCATGATTTTGGCAAGGTTTTGAGAATGATGAGCCACTTGGGAGAGGAAATGAAGCTGATTTCCCGGGTGACAAGGCCACAAAACCACTCCAAAAAGAAAAGCAGAGCAAAAACCAGATAAATCAAAAGAACAAGAAAAGGGCCAAAATCCAGGCTGTTACATGAACTGAGTAGGGTCAACAAGAACGAGAGATAACTGCAGGTCCTCTCTGAGGCCACCCCTGAAGTGAAAGATCATGCTCTTTTCATTAGGAACATCTTGCCTTGTGAAGCGAGCAAGATTCTGAAACTTGATGTTATATTGATACACGGGCATGCTTCCTTGCTTGAGGTTGCGGAATTCCTCACGCTTGCTCTTGACAACACTTGTTGGAATGTGATGAGCTCGAAAGTCCCGGCGAAAGTCAGTCGAGGTAATCACTCGACCTCCTCTAGAGTCTTTGTACTGCTGATATCAATCTGCTGCTTGGTCCTTGAGCTGAAAACAAGCGAACTTGACGTAGCCCTCAGGCCTGACATTCCTGCATTCAAAATGCTTGTTGATGTCCACGAGCCAAGCATCAGCGTCCATGGCCTCAGCACAAGCGCTAAAAGACTTTGGCTGATTTGCAAGAAACTGGTTGAGGGTAGCAAACTAAGGCTGATTGTTGTTGTTGCCTTGGCCTTGGTTCCCTTGGTTGCCTTGGCCTTGATTCCACTCTTGCATGAGCTGAATCAGCATCTAAGTGTTGGCGTTGGTGGTCGCCGTGCCTCCGGAGGCAGAGGAGGAGGAGGTGGAGGATTGGACTGCTCTCCATCAGTACGTTTTGGATGCAGACGCGTTGGGGGAGCCATCCTGAAGATGGTGACACCCGTTAGACTTAGAACCACCATAGCAATGATAGATAGGCTGAATCAACGGATAGACATGTGCAAAGAAGTCTTCAAAATAAACATCCAACCAGAGATTGAACGAATGCATTCCAAAGTCAATATGATATGACCATTTCAGTGAGAAGCCACTTTAAAAGAGATTGATGAATGAAACAACAAGGTACAACTAGAACAAATACATGGTAAACATTCCTCAATCTCATACCAAATATCTGTCGGAAAGATAACTAAGAGCTACTTGAATTCCCACCTATTAACTCCCGAAACTTTCTGGTTATGCAATCTGGTTTTGGGGATACAGGGAGGCACAATATATATCACACAACTAACAAGCCTTACACTCCAACTGTATCCATCCATCAACACATAACCAAGAAACCTCCGGAAATCGTGTACCTCAGACCTTCGAAAAGCATCTGCTATACTAGCCGTGGAAATACTCCCGCACTCCCTCCCCAGTACTGGGTGGCGTCGAGGTTATCTCACCACTAAATTCATAGAAGAGATTTTCGATGTCGGCGAGCTCAGGTATAACGGAACTGCAACGATAAAATTGTGATGACAGCAGCTCGGAGCTCAACTCCCCGGGACACTACCACAACCCCTAAATGTCAGGAGGCACCAAGAACAATGTTCTCGTCACAACAATATCGGAACGATCCCAAGATACCTGCGTGATCCTAATTTTTTTGTGAAAATGAGGAGAGGGAAGTCAAAACATCTACATCAGTAGTCCTCACCAGAGCGACGAAGGGATTGATGAGTAAAAAGAATCCTACTCTCTGATATATATATTCCTAAGACTCAAAATAGTTTTGTTCTGGAATCAACAACATCAGTGGTTCGATCAAGCAGGGGCTCCTAAGTCGGGATGGCTCTGATTACCAACTTGAAATGCCCAATATGCGACTATACTCCACACGTGTCGAGGCATGACTTGGGGCATAAGTGCATATTGGTATGGTTGCAAGAGTGGTTGTATCTTTGCTCATCTCATGTACTGAATAGATAGAATACGAACTTTGGCTTACAATCGCCACAATGTCACATAAATATCATCAACTTATACAATCATTCAAGATGAACACAGAGTCCGGCTACGGACGAAATCAAACGAATAAAAGACAACCACCCAAGCTAAGTCCCAATCGACCCTACTGGGCACCACTATTGATCATTTGGAAAGGAAACATAGTAACGGCCACTGTCCTCATCGAACACCCACTTGAGTTCAGTGGCATCACCTGCATCAGACTCGTTTGTACCTACAACTGTGTTTGTAGTATCTGGTGAGCCATGAGGACTCAACAATCTCAAAACCCGTGATAGCAAGATTATTTAATCTCATAGGAAAAGTATGGGTATAAGGTGGAGTTGCAGCAAGCGCTAAGAAAGTATGGTGGCTAACTTAAGGGTACAAGAGTAAGATGAGAAACTACGCAACGGTTGCAAACTAGTAATGATCAAGAAGTGATCCTGAAGTACTTACGTTCAAACATAACCCAACCGTGTTCACTTCTCGAACCTCGTCGAAAAGAGACCATCACGGTTACACACGCGGTTGGCGCATTTTAATTAGGTCAAGTGTCAAGTTCTCTACAACCGGATATTAAAAACTCCCATCTGCCACATAACCGCGGCCACGGCTCTCAAAAGTTCATACACTGCAGGGGTGTCCCAACTTAGCCCATGACAAGCTCACGATCCGCGGAGAAAATCCTCCTTTGCGGGACCCTCCGATCGGAGTCGGGATCCTAGTGCACAAGGCATTTCGAGAATGGTAAAACAAAACCAGCAAGACCACCCGATGTGGCGACAAATGCCAATAGGAGTCGCACATATCTCGTTCTCAGGGCACACCGGATGGGACAAGTTAAGCTACGAGTAAAACCAGCCCTCGAGTTTCCCCGAGGTGGCCCCGCAGGCTGCCCATTTTGGACCAACACTAAGAGGAGCACTGGCCCGGGGGGTTGATCAAGAATCCTTGGGTTAATTACTTGTAACTCCCTCGATGCGGCTATATCTCCCACGTGTCGAAGCACGACTTAGAGGCATAACCGCATTGAAAGCAATGTCACAAGTGACGTAATCTTCACAACAACCCATGTAATACATAAGGGAAAGAGATACATAAATGGCTTACAATCGCCACTTCACACAATTACATGAATAAAGCATTACATCATCCAAATCTCTACTCCTAATGGAGCTGTTGGTAGTCTCCGCCGGTCAATTTTGGTCCCACCTCCCCTGGGTTTTTTTGGTACTTCATCCCAGCTCCCGCTACTCACCGTTCCCCCGCATCTTACCTCCCGACCGATAAAAAAACATCAAGATACAACGACGCCCAGTCTGAACCGCACCGGTTCACAGCTAGAAAAACGACCTACAACGATCTAACACGGTTAACCTACGGAATTACAACTGATCGATCTGAAACAGAACCCCTAGGACCGGAAAATTGCCGTGCCCTCGATGCCATTGCGAGTCGCCGTCATTCGTCCATATCATACCTTTCTACACGCATCTTCTGTCCAAGCCCCTCAAACCCTTGTCCGCCGTCACCAGCGCTCAAACCATAGACCTCCTTCACGGCCGGTCAATCCCCGCGACGCCGCCGTCCAAGTGCAAACACAAGAAGATCTCGTATGATCCGTCCCCGATCCGTTGCTGTTCAGCGGATCTGCGAGTGATCCAGTCACCACCGGACACTATCTGGAGCGGCGATTGCAAATTTAGGTTGGGCGTCTATGTATTCTAACCTTTAAAAATCCTATTGCTAACCCTTACCACTCTTGATCACTGATCTGTATCGTCGTCATACTACACAAAATCTGACATTGTGATCTCGGATCGGTACCGTGGTCATACTGTGCAAGATTTGAGAACCTGTAATTAAAAAAGACATATTCCGTCACCATTCAATGACTTTGAAATTGTAAAATTACACCTAACTGGATAATATGCCGAGGCCATACCTGTTTTTCTCATTTTGTCAGCCCCAAATTCTTGCAGGTGGTGAATCATCTCATTGCCGGTGTCAGTATAAGAATCAAGTGGCAACAGTCATCTATTTTGCCGATAATTTTGCAAGGATCTCAGTTTACGTGCACATAACTGATAGGAGTTTGGGGCTGCTGACGACCCTCGGGGACGGTGTCATCAGCAGCAGCATCTGGCAAGTGCATCGAGTTTGCATCTCACAACTTCAGAGGATCTCCAGTTTCCAGCCCCGAAACGGCATCACATGCAAAAAGTGACACAAAAATAAGGTAGTTATGACACTTGAGTCTAATAGGTTCCATGCAATAGTTAAGGTTTCTATGCCAATAGGAAATATTCATGGTTTCTATGCAAGGTGAGCATCAGATTGTTGAAATTGATTGAGTCCAACTACAGTCTGAACATATAAAATAATAAGGTCAAAAAACTTGATCCTCCCAGATGAACCACCGTTTTGAATGGGAAATAAAACCATTCATCAATGTATATACGATGCCATAACCAACCACATTTAGCAAGTAGTTGGGATATAAAATTTATCTTACATTGAAGGGAAATCAAAATTGTTTTTGCATTGCTAACATTAATTTCCCATTAGAATTCACATGCCTATTTGAACTACCAGCAAAAACACCCTTTATTTTATATCTGGTCCAGTATATGCTGGAAGATGATGCATGTTTCTGCCGCTATAACTCGGCATCAAATTGCAGCACTACCAAATTGTTCTGGTAGCCACTTGACCTCCTACTCTTAAGTCAATGCACACTACCTGTTCAGTAATTACAATGCTCTGGTGCTAATTACACTGAACTGCTTATATAGTATTTGGTAGGTTGAGAACACGCAAATTCTATAGACTCATGCCAGCACACTATAAAAAATTATCATATTGTCATTGCCAATACATCAGTTAAATGATATAGAGCATCTATAATCCCTATATTTTAGATCTACGATCGCTACTATATTGTCAACGCACGAGCAGTTAAATGAATCCTCATCCTTACTTCACAGAAGGCAGATGTCATTAATTGTCAGTTGTGTGTAATTGCATAGGTAAGTATGGGTAATTCAAGAAGCAAGGTGGTTGATCAGCAACCAGAAGAGGACATTACTACGGGTATGCTGCATTTCTAGGAGGAAGTACTACACATAGGTTATTTGCATTAACGAACATTCGCAAGCTTTTTATTATCATGTTTTGCAGGCCTTAAAAGCGTGATAACTATTGAAGTTAATTCTACATGCATGCTTTTACCTATCATAATGTGCTACACATGAGTTCTATGCACTTCTTATATTCACATAATTAAAGCATAATGCTTTTCTGGCCTTACAAGATCTACAATAGTTGAAGATAACAATGCAAGCATCTTACCCATAGCTCAAAATGGTGGGGAATATTCAGCTACGGTTCCAGGTATATTGCATGTGTGAATATTATTGGGAATGTTGCCATGTAGATACGACGTTTATATCATTGTCCTTATATTCATGTTGGTTATTACTCTACAGATGTATCATTGTCGTTTTCGGATGGAGAGCATAATGAGGCTTCATTCACAGCTCCGAATAGAAAGACCATCATTGTCGTTTTAGTATAATGAAGATGGTACTTGCTCAACCGCATTACAAATACCAAGATTGTTATAACCATATGTTCGGAGCCTATATATCATTGATTTTCTTTATTTACTGGGTACAACTCTACAGATGGAACAAGTTTGCAACGGATTAAAGACCATCATGATGGTTCGTTGTTGGGTTCCAACCATCTAAGTCTTGATTGGTGCACAAATGTAGCTGGCAAAAATACTATTGGTACCAACTCATACTTATTCAAAATTCCAATAGTGCACTTAATGGAAGTCACTTTCATTTACAACATGTAGAAATTTTTTCATATTGGTAATCCATAGGTGGTGAACCTCCAAATGAAGATATCGATGGTGCGACAAAGCTAACAGCTATTCCCACGGATGCTTATCTAACATCGATTATGACCTGATGTACAGATGGTGCAATAAAGCATTATGGTCTTTGTGTTTTATATTTTTTACATGTTGCAGACAACATCAGATCCATCGATCTAAGTCATGTATCAAAGGAACCTGACAACACACCAAGGCTTGCAGCTAAGCATATGAAAAAAATCCAAGACATTGTGTTAGATATAGAGGATCAACAGCCCTACTTGTCGAAATCTGGTAATTTGCTTAACTGCAGGTTGATGAATAATATTTGCGGCATTTAACTTGTGGAACTGTTTTCCTATATTTTGTGCCAATGTGATCTACATGAGTTGTAAACAAAATTTTGCTACATGCAGTGGCTGTTTTTATTCACTAACTACCATATGTTTAATTCATGTTGTAGACCATAAGGAACTTAACAACGCCTGGAGGCGGGAATCTTCTCGCATTAGCAAGACACAGGGTTTGAAAAAACAACAAGTTGATGGCCACATGGTTCAACATCGTGCCCGAGGTGATATCACGAATGTTCGTCAACCTAGACTTGTGATCTCGGGTACATCATTTGCTCATGTATTATCAATTTTCATGCGTGGCGTCCCCTTGGTATATAATAATATAATACTGACCTACCATTTTGAATCAGATGACTTGAATGTCACCAAAGATAATGCTGCAATAATGGAAGAAGATTGCAAAAGAGCTCATAGAAACGCCCTGAGGAGAGCTTCTTATCGTAGGAAAAAAGAGCGTATTCTCGAAGAAGATAAACTCCGCGCCATTAATTTATCTGGTAAGAATCAAATGTTCTAACCATTATCATTATTATCTTCAAGTCATTTTTTAACAATCGCAAGAGTAATTGCGTATAATTTATTAACCATGTTTAACCAGACAACCCAACTAGCTTCGCCTATACAACATTATCGCATTCTGATTCAGCATTTACTGCTACATCTACGCAGACATCTGGTCTGGTTAATGACAATGATCAAAATGGGAATCGACTTGTGAATAATGTTGTCATCAATGTGGTCAGATTATGTTTTACTCACTACATTTAAACTATGTCCTCAATGAAACCAGACGTTGACGACAATATACTTGAAGAAACATGTCATATAACCGAGGAAGATCACAAGAGAGATCATATAAATGCACTTAGGAGAGAAGCTTATCGGAGGAAAAAGGATAAGTTAATAGCAGATGAAAATCTATGGCCACTAACTAATTCAGGTAAATATGGTTGTTATTAATGCACAGTGCATACCTTCTCATACCAACAGTTGCTTTACTTTCACCTTGACTGACAAATAATAATTGCCGCAGACACAACTTAATATAATTGATGCAAAAAACATAGCGTCATATGCTTGATCTTAATGCAAATTAATTATTTTTTAGTACGAGAAGAATGTTCTGATATTCATTACTCACTAAAACAATATTTTCCCATGACAACATTACCCCCTCACTAATGATGCTTGCACACCTTCTTTTAAAAAGCCACCGCTGATAGCCCTAACTATACAGACTCATTCCATGATGATGCAACATTACCCCCTCCATCATTAGACGCCTCCGGTGTTACCCATGACAACGACCGAGCTAAGAGGATACAGAGAAACTCTCGTAGCCGAGCATGTTATCAGAAGAAAAATGAGGCAGTAACGGTTGATGATAGAGATGATTTGAATGAAAAGATACGAGAGAAGCGCGTGGAGCTCCGCAAAAGAATGTCGGAGATTGAGAAGGGGCAGTCAAGTTCTCAAAGGAAGGCATGTTATGCTAAAAGGAAAAACACCCCGTGCAAAGAATCTCTCGCACTCCCACGTCCAGACGTTACTAACTCAACATCTGATAGTCTCGCAATCCCCCTCTCTCGGGCTGCCGATGATGATTCATCGGATGGCGACCCTCCCCCGGTCATGCCAAATTATGGTGTTTGCACCAATGGTATGTAATAGATTTTCTTTGGTTCTGTTGCAACTTCTCATCATTAGTGTTCTGACATAATGCGGTCTTTGACACATACTCAACAACTTTAATGCAGAAGACAATGATGTGTTCCCATAGCCCATCATGGGCGATGAGCCGACACCAGCCAAATTGATGGATGAGGAGTACTACATGTATCGCGACCAAGGTATGGTCAAGTCGGAGTTTGGAAGGCTAGGATCTTCAATGTAATTGTTGTACTATGTGAATATTATTTTTATGATCATGTTTCAACGAATGCCTGTAGGATCCGATAATGACGCATTCGAGGATGACGAGGAAGCTAGCATGTTGTCTTTTATACCTAGCGAGGTTGATCCATTAGACTGTGTGTACACAAACATACCAGA
The DNA here is from genome assembly GCF_018294505.1 of Triticum aestivum. Lineage (NCBI taxonomy): Eukaryota > Viridiplantae > Streptophyta > Magnoliopsida > Poales > Poaceae > Triticum > Triticum aestivum. The sequence continues at coordinate 391,768,765 of NC_057803.1, read as the reverse complement.
CAGCACCCACATCCTGAAGCTCGACGCAAACTGCAAACACTGCAATGCCAGAAAGTTTGTTTCTGAGACTGACGGATTCTGCTGTCGCAATGGACAGATCAACCTTAAGCAACCGGAACCAATCCCAGAGCTTATGAGGCTATGGTCCAGCATGGATGCAGATTCCAGACATTTTCGTGAGAACATACGGTTTTTCAATGGGCATTTCGCCTTCACAACCCTTGGCGTCAGCCTTGATGAGAACTACACAAACATGAAGTCTGGGGTGTACACATTCCGGGTACATGGAACGATCTATCACAATGTGCATTCGTTCGGGCCTAGCTCACGTCCAGAACATCTGCAGTTGTACTTCTATGATGACGACCCAACCATAACCCATCGTAAGGCGGCCACAAAGCAATTAGACCAAGATGTCGTGAAGAAGTTAGTAGACATACTTAAAGAAAACCCGTACTCCCAGCAATTTAGGAGTTTGGGTGCACACAAGGACAACCTTGATGATTATAGGATAGACCTAAACACCGATAAGAGGCTTGACCAAAGAAAATATAATATACCATTGTCATCTGAGGTTGCTGCAATTTGGGTTGAGGGCAGCGACCTGGCAAAAAGGTTTGACCGTAGGATAACACTTTATGGTAACAACAATGAAAGGCATAGTATACGCGTGTCATCCGGAGCATATGACCCGTTGTCTTATCCCCTATTCTATCCAAGGGGCGAACTAGGTTGGCATCTGAAACTACCTAAACGTAATGTTCCTTGGGAGGCTCTACTACATCCTCAACTTGTCCATGATGATGATGAGGATGCAGGTATGAAATTTGTGTCCGTTTTTGTTTCAATGAATAAATTATTTTTCACATATGTCATGGTTTTGATGCTATACCATCGTGTGCAGAGGGAAATAGCAGGTTGTGCGTCTCTGTCAGAGACTACTACTGTTATATGCTGCAGACACGGCCTGCAATCTTCAATCCCATACACTGTGGAGCATGACTGCTGCAGCAATGGGCTGTCGACATGTACGTTAAGATTGAGAGCTGTCGGTTGAGGTAGTACAGGAAGAACCAGACGCAGATTCATGCCGACTTGTATAAAGGAGTGGTTGATGCCATCACTTCGGGGGAGACGCGAGCAAGCGTTGTTGGGGTTAGAATAGTGCTCCCTGGAACATACCCTGGGGGCGACCACGACATGAAGAAGAGACATATGGATGCCATGGCAATTGTCCATACATACGGGAAGCCAGACATCTTCCTCACCATGACTTGCAATCCTAAATGGGAAGAGATAACAAATGAGTTGTTGCCTGGTCAGACGGCACAAGACCGACCTGATATTGTGGCTCGTGTGTTCTATGGCAAACTAGAGCACATGAAATACATGTTGTTCAGGAAGCAGATCCTGGGTGTTGTAGTTGCTTACGTATATGTAGTCGAGTTCCAAAAAGGGGCCTCCCCCACGCGCATTTTTTGTTGATCATGGACTCAACATATAAGCTTATCGTCTCGGAACAGTATGACCGACTCATTTCCGCGGAGCTCCTAGACAAGCATAAGTATCCGGATTTGTATGCAATGGTGGTAAAGCATATGATGCACGAACCATGCGGTGCTCTCAACTCGAAGAATGTTTGCATGCAAGAAAACGGTTGCAAGTGCAGATATCCACGGCCGTTCAATGAGAACACAGCACAGGGGAAGGACTCATACCCAGTTCATCGACGGAGAGACGATGGAAGACGTGCTAAGGTCCGAGGGAAGATGCTGGACAACAGATGGGTTGTGCCTTATAACCCATACCTACTGCGGATGTTCAATTGCCACATCAACGTTGAGGTCTGCTCTAGCATAAAGGCCGTGAAATATCTTTACAAGTACATTTACAAGGGCCATGATAAGGCTTCTTTCAGCATCGATCAGCCTGACGCCGATGGTAATATTGATGAGATCAAGAGATACGTTGACGCTAGGTCGGTCACCCCTCCGGAGGCTATGTAGAGGATATTTGGCTTCCAACTTTGCGCCAATTACCCGCCTGTCTTGCAGATGCCCCTTCATCTCCCGAATATGCACAGGGTTGCATTCAATGCACAGGCTGACTTGAAGAATGTTGTAGCCTCCGAAAATGCTTCAAAATCCATGTTAACGGACTATTTCAAGGCTAACCAGGAACACCCTCGGGCTAGGCATATATTGTACAAGGATTTTCCTGGAAGCTTTACGTGGCAGAAGAAAAATAGGTATTGGAAGCCACGGGTCGAGCGTTTTCAAATTGGGCACATAGTGTCTGCCAATCCTGCCAAGGGGGAGCGATACTACCTGCGTGTGTTGCTTAACCATGTTACGGGCAAAACATCCTTCGACGACTTGCTCACCATGGATGGCGTGCTATGTGGGAGTGAGGGAGTCCTGGATTAGGGGGTGTTCGGATAGCCGAACTATGCCTTCAGCCGGACTCCTGGACTATGAAGATACAAGATTGAAGACTCCATCCCGTGTCCGGAAGGGACTTTCCTTGGCGTGGAAGGCAAGCTTGGCGATACGGATGTTCAGATCTCCTACCATTGTAACCAACTCTATGTAACCCTAACCCTCTCGGGTGTCTATATAAACCGGAGGGTTTTAGTCTGTAGGACAGCATACACATCAAGAATCATACCATAGGCTAGCTTCTAGGGTTTAGCCTCTCTGATCTCGTGGTAGATCTACTCTTGTACTACCCATATCATCAATATTAATCAAGCAGGACGTAGGGTTTTACCTCCATCGAGAGGGCCCGAACCTGGGTAAAACTTCGTGTCCCTTGCCTCCTGTTACCATCCGGCCTAGACGCACAGTTCGGGACCCCCTACCCGAGATCCGCCGGTTTTGACATCGACATTGGTGCTTTCATTGAGAGTTCCTCTGTGCCGTCGCTGTCAGGCCCGATGGCTCCTACGATCATCAATGGCGACGCAGTCCAGGGTGAGACATTCCTCCCCGGACAGATCTTCGTCTTTGGCGGCTTCACACTGCGGGCCAATTCACTCGGCCATCTACAGCAGATCGAAAGCTACGCCCCTGGCCGTGAGGTCAGATTCAGAAATTTAAACTACACGGATGACATCCTCAGGGACTTGATCTTCGGCGGATTTGAACCACCGCCAAGCGCGCCGCACTGTCACGACGAGCATGGTCTAGCTCTGCCGTTGAACAGTGCCCTGGAGGCCGCACACGCATCGGCTCCGACCCTTAGTTCGGAGCCAACCGCGCCGATCGAGGATGGGCGGCTGGATGCCACCTCGGGGGCTGTGATCACAACGGCGGTTGAGCCGAACACCAGCCCCGTACTCTGCGAGACTCGTGACTCCACGGAGCCGGATTCTTCTACGGACTCCGAACCCTCCGTGCCCCTACCGATCGAATCCGATTGGGCGCCGATCATGGAGTTCACGGCCACGGACGTCTTTCAGCACTCGCCTTTCGGCGATATCTTGAAGTCACTGAAGTCTCTCTCTTTATTAGGAGAGCCCTCGTCGGACTACGGTCAGCAAGGTTGGGGTACGGACGATGAAAAAAATTCAAAACCCACCCACCACCCACTTTGTAGCCATTATTGACGACTTAACCGACATGCTCGACTTCGACTCCGAAGACATCGATGGTATGGACGCCGATCAAGGAGATGATGAAGAACCAGCACCTACTAGGCCCTGGAAAGCCACCTCGTCATATGACAAATACATGGTGGACACCCCAAAAGAGGGAGAGGGCGATGGAACAGCGGAGGATGACCCCTCCAAGAAACAGCCCAAGCGCCGGCGTCAGCGGCGCCGCTCAAAATCCCGCCAACACAAAAATGGTGATTCCAGCACGGGAGATAATAATACTCCGGAGAGTGCCGAAGAAAACCCCCTCCAGCAAGGTTTAGCACAGGAGGATGGAGAAACCAGCCCTCATGAGAGAGCGGCAGACAGAGAGGTCGAGGACGATAATTATATGCCTCCCTCCAAAGACGAGGGAAGCCTCGACGACGATGAATTCATCGTGCCAGAGGATCCTTTTGAGCAAAAGCGTTTCCAACGTAGGCTTATGGCCACAGCAAGAAGCCTCAAGAAAAAACAGCAATAGCTCCGAGCTGATCAAGATTTGCTGGTCGACAGATGGACCGAAGTCCTTGCGGCCGAAGAGCAGAAACTCGAACGCCCCTCCAAGAGTTACCCAAAGCGCAGGTTGCTACCCCAATTAGAGGAGGAAGCACCTGATGCGGCCGAACGTCCACCTCGTGGCCGCGACAGAGAGGCCTCCCGGCCCTCCACTCAAGCCGCACCCCGTACCAAGGCACGGGAATATGCGCCGGACTTATGAGACATGTTGGAGGACAAGGCAAGGCAAACACGATCGATCTACGGATCATGTGGGAACCCCACGGCTCGAGACGGTAACCGTCACGCCGGCCACAAATTCGGCAGGGCCGAACATAGTAGACAAAACTCATTGGAGCTACGCCATGATATCGCCCAGTATAGAGGCGCCGCACACCCACTGTGCTTTATAGACAAAATAATGGATCATCAAATCCCCGAGGGTTTCAAACCCGTAAACATCAAATCATATGATGGCACAACAGACCCAGCGGTATGGATCGAGGATTATCTCCTTCATATCCACATGGCCTGCAGCGACAATTTTCACGCCATCAAATACCTCCCACTCAAGCTTAAAGGACCAGCTCGGCATTGGCTCAACAGCTTGCCAACAAGATCAATCAGTTGTTGGGAGGACCTGGAAGCCGCATTCCTCGACAATTTCCAGGGCACTTATGTGCGACGCCCAGACGCCGATGACCTAAGTCACGTAATCCAGCAGCGAGAGGAATCGGCCAGACAATTCTGGACACGGTTCCTAACAAAGAAAAATCAAATAGTCGACTGTCCGGAACCTCAGACGGGAAAAGCCGAAATCTATGGTAGCACTCACAACACTCATGACCCGCTTTTGCGCGGGAGAAGACAGCTGGCTCGCTCGTAGCAGCAATATGACCAAGAACCCCGGTAGTTCGGACACCAGGGACATTAGTGGAGGTCGCGTCGCAACAAGCAGAAGCGCCACATTAACGGTGACAATGCTGAGGATACGGCAGTTAATGCCGGATTCAGAGGCTCTAAATAGGGTCAGCGGAAGAAGCCATTCAAAAGGATTCCTAGGGGCCCGTCCAGCTTGGACCGAATACTCGATCGCTTGTGCCAAATACATGGCACCCCCAAAAAGCCGGCCAATCAAGCCAACAGGGATTGTTGGGTGTTCAAGCAGGCAGGCAAGTTAAGCGCCGACAATGAAGACAAGGGGCAGCATAGCGATGACGACGAGGAGCCCCGGCCGCTGAACAACAATGGACAGAAGGGTTTTCCCCCACAAGTGCGGACGGTGAACATGATATAGGCCACCCACGTCCCCAAAAGGGAGCGGAAGCGCGCGTTAAGGGACGTATACGCGGTAGAGCCAGTCGCCCCAAAGTTCAACCCATGGTCCTCCTGCCCGATCACCTTTGATCGAAGAGACCATCCCACTAGCATCCATCATGGCAGATTTGCCGCATTGGTTCTAGACCCAATTATTGGCGGATTTCATCTCACTAGAGTCCTCATGGACGGTGGCAGCAGCCTGAACCTGCTTTACCAGGATACAGTGTGAAAAATGGGCATCGATCCCTCGAGGATTAAGCCCACCAAAACGAGCTTTAAAGGCGTAATACCAGGTGTAGAGTCCAACTGTACAGGCTCAGTCAAAATTGAAGTGGTCTTCGGATCCCCGGATAATTTCCGAAGCGAGGAGTTGATCTTCGACATAGTCCCATTCCGTAGTGGCTATCATGCACTGCTCGGACGAACTGCATTTGCCAAATTCAATGCGGTACCGCACTACGCATACCTTAAGCTCAAGATGCTAGGCCCTCATGGAGTAATTACAGTCAATGGAAACACCAAACTGAAAGTGCGTTATATCGACTAGAGGGGGGTGAATAGGCGATTTTTATGAAAGTCTTCAGAACATAGAAGTTTTGAAGACAAACGATAAAATTAAACCTATTACCATGCAGCGGAAGGTAGACTACACTTGGCAAACCATAGTTAAGTATTCAATGAAGTGAAAGCACAAAGACTAATAGCAGCTAGGTAGTAAGGATCAGGTAGGAAGATATTGTGAAGCCAAACAGAACACGCAGTCACTCAGTGAAGACAAATGACAGTGCAAACATACAATGACTTCACAAGGAGTAACAGTAAGTAAAGTGAAGTGAAGATGAAACCTGTGACTCGTTGAAGACAATGATTTGTTGGACCAGTTCCAGTTGTTGTGACAACTGTACGTCTGGTTGGAGCGGCTAGGTATTTAAACCTTAGGACACACAGTCCCGGACACCTAGTCCTGAACACGTAGCTCAGGACACCCAGTCCTCACCGTATTCTCCTTGAGCTAAGGTCACATAGACCTCGCCCAATCACTCTGGTAAGTCTTCAAGGTAGACTCCCAAACCTTCACAGACTTCATTCACTGGCAATCCATAATGTCTCTTGGATGCTCAGAACGCGACGCCTAACCGGCTGGAGGATGCACAATCCTCAAGTGTAATAAGTCTTCAGATCACACAGACAAGAAGACTTAAGTGATGCCCAATTCTCTCTGGCTTTGGTGGTTAGGGCTTTATCCTCGCAAGGAATTCTCTGTCAAAGGCTTCGAGGTGGGTTGCTCTCAAACGACAAAAGCCGTACTTTCAATCTGAGCAGCCAACCGTTTATGGTTGTAGGGGGTGGGCTTTTTATAGCCACTTGGCAACCCGACCTGATTTGTCCGAAATGACCCTGGGTCACTAAGGAACTGACACATGTTCCAATGATCAGATTTCAAACTCACACGACAACTTTACTTGGGCTACAAGCAAACCTGACTTGTCCAACTCTGGACAAGATTCGCTCTCATAGTCTTCACTCGAAGACATAGGTTTTTGGTTTAGGCATCACTTTAGTCATTCTGACTGGTTCTCTTGGACCCCATTTAACAGTACGGTGGTTCCTATGACTCAACACAAAAGAAAAAGAACTACGAAAGATCTAAGTCTTCGAGCTCCATAGGCTTCATATAGTGTCTTCTCTTGTCATAGTCTTCAATGTGAATATCTTCATATACCACCTTTGACTTCAATGTCTTCATACATTTTTAGGGGTCATCTCCGGTAGTAAAACCGAATCAATGAGGGACTTCTACCTGTGTTATCCTGCAATCTTCACAAACACATTAGTCCCTCAACTAGGTTTGTCGTCAATACTCCAAAACCAACTAGGGGTGGCACTAGATGCAGTTACAATCTCCCCCTTTTTGGTGATTGATGACAAACTAGTTGAAGTTTTCAACGGGGAATATAATCTGTGAAATTGTAAAGGATAAGGAATTGTCTTCATAAGTTGCAAGGGCTCCCCCTGAAGATGTGCATATAAGTTAATTTGCTTTTGGAATGCAAATGCACATGGCAGGTTGTACTTGTGGAGATCCACTTCAACTTATGATGACAATCCACTATGCATGTGAAAGTATATGAAGATAATGACATGCATAATGGAAAATGGACGTCTGCAGAATGAGCTAAGTGCGGAATTTATCGTTGCACATGCGGAATTTATCTTCGCAAAACAAGGTGGCAAATAAGTAGCAGACGACCATCTAGTTTAAGTGTTACAACTCATAAGAACCAAATGTAGCAAAAACGAGAGTTGTAAGCACGAAGCAAAATATAAGGCACCCGCCCATATGGACCCGCTTGAAGACTGTCAATCTCATATGCTTCTCCCCCTTTTGTCAGTAATGACCAAAAAGGTTTGAAGACATAGAGCCTCTACTCGTTCCCATGAGGAGTAGGTGAAGTAGCAGGCTTGTTGGCGTTGTTTGGCGGTGCAGAAGAGCTTGGAGGTGCTGAAGGAGGTGGCGGTGAAGTAGCATCGTCTTCTTCCTCAATAATTCTGGCAGTCACTATCGCAGCAGAGGAAGAGAACTCAGAGTCTTCAAGGGATGGAGTTCCTAGCAGCACAAACCTTCAAGGAGGTGTGGAGTCAAACTTGAATCTCTCAGTGAAGCCATCCTCTTGAAGATCAGCTTCAGAACACATCATCATGAGCCCTTTCCATGTGCGGCGACAGGTTTCATGGGCAACGAAAGCATTCTTGGTGGCAAGATTTCGAGTGCGATTAACATCCACCAAGAGGCTTTTCATCTGACGCTTCAGCCAGTCATGATGCCTATCCTGTTTCTGATGTAGAGCCACAAGAAGCTCTCGGTCGTTGAGAACACGAGTGCGCTTCTTGGGTCTTGGAGCAGTGGCACTGTCAGTGGCTTCAGTGGAAGTAGGGTGTGGTGCACGTGTAGTGCGAGCCAAAGGATACACCCGAGAAACTGCTTCAACGCCTTCAACGTTCTGAGTAAAACTCTGATGTTCTGCATTCTGAAGACTTAGAGGTTGCTTGGCAGGCTCAGAATAAATGGCTTCAGTAGACATGTCCACGTCAGGCAAGAAGATCCGATGGTTGCGGGCTGAGGGCTGATACGAGATGGCAGAGTGTAGCTTGATCAGCCGCATGACCCAAGGGGCATAGAACTTCAAACCAAACAGATCAATGCCTGATGGAGCAAGTTGGCGTATGAAGACCTGTGCATTGAAGCATTTTCCATGAAGTATATAGAAGACCAAAGTCTTCATTGCACCCTGAAGCTTGGCATTTGGAGAGTGCCCTTTGATAGGCCAGAGAGTTTGCCTGATGATGTGATAGATGGTTCTTGGCAGATACTCAAGGTCTTCAACAAAGAACTCTGTGGGATAAGCAGCATCTTGGGGCAATGGCTTCATCATGCTGAGCATCTGACTCATATCAGGTTCTGGCCGCTGAAAGATGCTCTCAATAGCTTCAGCATGCAGCTGACAGCCTTGCTCGAAGAGATCGCTAGGAGTGGGCAAGCCAGTGAGCTCAATGATATCAAATGCATTGGCTTCATGATGAACGTTGCCAGTCATCCACTCCAGGACCCAAGTCTTCGGATCTCTACTGTACCCTCTGATGTGAAGTGTGGCATAGAATTGAAGCAGCAACTCTTCATTCCAATGCTCTTCATCAGTAATGAACGGCATCAGTCCAACTTCCTTGAAGCAATCTAAAGCTTCTTCCAGACAGGGCAGACCAGCTATAGCTTCAACGTCAAGGCGCTTGTGTGGGAAGATGTGACCTTGGTTGCAGAGAATGCAAGAGTAATAGCTTCGCTGAGGATAGCTCCAGAACCGATCATATGATATCCTTTCCCTTGAGTAGGGGTTCCTGGAGCTATTGAAGAACGTGTTGTCTGCCCTGAAGCCATTGATGTTGAAGGAGCCAGGTGCTGATGCAGGACCTGGAAACCTTGGCAGTCTTGGGATTGGCTTCTGGACCTGAAGTCTTTGCTCAACATGATAGTTGAATTGGGGACCGGCAGCAGACTCAGGAACAGAAGTGGCGGGATCAGTGGCTTCGCTATCTTCTGAAGCTTTTGCTGGGGAGGCTCCACATTAGCTTCATTGGTGGTTGTGGCAGCCTCACGATTTTCATCCTCCACTTGACTAGCTGGAGGGTCGGTCACAAGCACATTCTCCTGGAGAACTGCTTCTTGGTGGGACAGGGGAGTGGGATCTTGTGGGACTCCTTCTTCTGCGGCTGATGCAGCCGGAATGTCTTCAGCAGAGACTTGAGGCCTTGGACCTTTGCGAAGCCTACGTAACACAGATGATGCCTATGGAGTTGGAGTGGGCTGGGCCTCATAGTCTTCTTCCTCTTGTGGGCGATCCGCCCATGAAGCATCCTGTGCAATTGGCGTCAGTGGATGACCAATGCTAATGAGTTCACTGTTTTCATGCTGAGGAAGAACTTCACCATCTTCTACATTGTCATGTTGACCAATGTCTTCAGCGGCAATGGGATCAGCTGCTGGAATGTCTTCAGCTTCATGAGCCTCTGTGGAAGCAGGCTCATGAATTGTCAGTTGTCGTTCAGCTTCAGGATAGACCATAGAAATGGGTTCAACTATCAAGGGCTCTGTGGAAGCAGCCCGAGCTTTCTTGGTCTTCCTCTTCTTCTTGGAGGGGGTAGTAGGAGAGGCTTCAGAGTGTTTCCTCTTCCTGGCTTCAGCCTCAGCAGTCCTTGTCTTCTTGAGCTCTGAAGCTGTTGACCGGCTTTTTGGCTTCGAGCCAGTCAGTCTAGTTGGGAAGACAATCGAAACTGCTTCTTGCCTTGGTGCATCAGGTTCAGCCGTAGCAGGCTTCTTCTTCTTTGCGGCCATCCTGGGGTCGATGCCAGGACGCCCAAGTGCCTTGCGCTTCTCAGCCTCATTATAGGCTTGCACACATCTGTCGGCCAGAGTCTTCATGCGCTCACGCGAACCCTGAGCTTCTGCACGCTTCTTCACAAAGGCTTCCTTGAGCTCGTGCATCATTGTCTTGAAGTTCTTCACTTCTTGCACGCTGAGCTTGGCCATATGCTTCTTGAACTAAGCCTTTTCATAGTCAATCTTCTGCTTTAGTTCAACAATGCACTGGGCAATAGCAAGTTCTGAAGCAATGGCGCCTTGGAAGGCGACACTGAGGCCAATGGGTAGCTGCAGATATTTAAAGCTGATGTTTGGCATGTCAAACCACTTGTAAATGAAGTTGTGGATGATGGTGACATCAAAGAGAGGCAGATCATTGAAGATTTCTGCTTCTTCTTTGCTCTTGATGAGTTTCTCAAGAGCGTCATTTGCAAGATCTTCATCACTTGACAGATCAATGTCGTCGTTGCGCAGAATGGCAGCAGCTGTTAGCTCTTTGCCAGTGTGAGACAGAGGCATCTTGGCCTTCTGAGGCTTGGAGACGCGTGATAAGTCTTCAGATTGCACACTGTCTTCAGGAGGTGCAGTTGCCAATGGCTTCGCCCTTGAGATTTTTGGTGAAGGGGCCAGCTTTGAAGCTTTTGGCTTCTTCAACTGCTTTGGCTTCGGCACTGCAGGCGCGTCATCAGACTCAGTGTCAGCTGCAGGCTCATTCACTGCAGTCCCTTGAACCAAGATGTAGGTGATGAGGCCTTCAAGGTTGGCAAAAGGACCGATGACATTGGGTTCTGCATGTCGTGTGCCATCTGCCCTTGGAGATGAGGGACCAGGGTTGAAGTCTAACCCAAAAGACTTCTTGTTCTGCTTCGCTGAGTTCTGAGCAAACTGGAAGTTGCGCTTGAACAGATTGTCGTCATTACACCATAGCACTGACGATGAGTGTGCATCAGCAGGCTGTGGTCCACGGACCATGCATGGATAGAAGCCTTGAGCAATGGCTTCATCTCTGGACCTGGGTAGAAGATTCTTGAATCGGATGTCTCCCCGCGGTATCTTGATGGCGTTTTTCTCAGCATACTCCTGGGTCACAAATCTGTATTTGAACCATTGTTCTGCCCAATATCTTCGAATCCATTGGATTCGGGTCTTGCGCTGACTGTAATCCTCTTCAGGATCTGTCTTGTACATTTCTGAGAGTTCATTTGGCAGATCTCTGGAGGTCTCACCACGACGCTTTCTGCCACCCTTCCTTGCTGCTTTCTCTGAAGCCATAAACTTTAACTTGAAAGGCTTCAAGACGTTCAAAGGCTTCAAAGGTTTTTGTTTGCTGGACCAACAGGAACTGGCTTCGGGAGAATTTATGTGATGTTGTAAGAATTCTGCAAATGAATGCAGACTATGAGAACCAAAGGATTCTCCCACGGACATGTACCTGTGACAGCATTAAGGTGCGAGGGAAGGGGAAGAGGTCATATCCATTCTCAGAAGATTTTGAAGATAAATCAGTTTAGAAGACATTGACCTCATCGTGCGAAGACATTCACTCGTAGATAAGAAGTTGGTTCGAGATTTGTACGAATCCACAGATCAGTACAAGTGAGGAATCTAACTACTTTGTGAAGCACAAGTGAATATACTTGGCATGTTATAAGATGAAGTATGAGAGAGATCTAGCTTGTGTGAACAGAAACTGCTTGTGGTAGGAAGTGACAAATCCATATGATCTTCCGTGCCCTAACTTGGCGACGGAGGACACCTACGGCGACAGCGAAGAGGACGATGTCCGCGGTCGGCGTGAAGACAGCATCGGAGTGGTTGCGGCAGCGAAGCGCTTCGTCACCGGCGTCGTCGAGGGCTAGCGGTGGCGCTAGGGTTCGTGCGAGGGTGGAAGAAGAGATAATGACCGCTCTGAGTGTGTATTTATAGGCACAGGGGCGGCACTGTGCTATTACACAGGTGCCCCTGGTGATTCGCATCTGAGGAACACGTGGCCATTATGCGGAATTTTGGGGTTTGTTCCACGTCCCACGCACGCCTAGATTGTCGGGTGGTCATTCCTACTTCTCCGGATTTCATGTGGAGGAATGAGCATTGAAAACGGAGTTAATGGTTGTCTCTGTATCTTCTGCTGACAAGGACGCAGAGAAGACATTCGACAGTTTCAATAGAATGCATATGACTTGGGGAGATAGAGTTTGAGATAGAAAGCATAGAGAGGTTAGGGTCCGATCACATTCACTTAGTTCAACAAAATTCAACACGAAGACATAGCTATAAGTGAATGCTGTAGAGGACAGAACACTACCATATATATATATATATATATGTATATATATGTATATATATAATCAACATAGTGAAGATAATCATGAAAATATGTTGAGATCAAAGCCAAACCAAATGTGAATACATTGCAAGGTAGCGCCATGAGTGAAACACTTCAAAATAGAACGTTTGGTGGTGGCGTTACCCACCGTATAGGAAGTATTAGACCCAGACACGGCGCACAATTATCATGGTCCTCCGAAGTCAAATTCCACATTAATCTATTCACACATAGAATGTATGTCTTCATTGATTGAAGATATACTTTACTTCGTGTGTTGCACATCTAAGTCATCAATATGCATAAGGGTTAGGATGTGTGCCTGATCACAGGACATTTGAGGATTCCAGGATATTTAGCTCACACCGTAACTTGCAAAACCTCTTCAGATCCAAGGGCTTGGTGAAGATATCTGCCAATTGCTCTTCAGTGTTGACGTGTATGATATCAATGTCTTCCTTCACAACATGAACTCTGAGAAAGTGATGAAGAATTTCAATGTGCTTTGTCTTCGAGTGCTGAACTGGGTTGTTGGCAATCTTGATGGCGCTTTCCTTGTCGCAGTAAAGTGGCACTTGCTTCAGATGAATGCCATAGTCCTTAAGTGTTTGCTTCATCCACAGAAGCTGAGCGCAGCAAGATCCAGCAGCAATGTATTCAGATTCAGCAGTGGAGAGAGATACACAGTTCTACTTCTTTGAAGACCAACATACAAGTGATCGTCCCAGAAAGTGACAGGTGCCTGATGTAGACTTGCGATCAACTTTGTCACCAGTATAATCAGCATCCGAAAATCCAAACAGATGAAACTCTGAGCCCTTTGGATACCATAGTCCTAGAGTTGGGGTGTGAGCCAAATATCGAAGAATTCGCTTCACAGCTAAGTGATGTGACTCCTTTGGTGCCGCTTGAAATCGAGCACACATGCAAACACTAAGCATAATATCTGGCCTAGATGCACATAGATAAAGTAAAGAACCAATCATGGAGCGGTATACCTTTTGATCGAACTCTTTACCATTGTCGTCAGGACCCATATGATGTTTGGCTGGCATTGGTGTTGTGAAGCCTTTGTAGTCTTGCATACCGAACTTCTTCAGGCAATCTTTGAGATACTTCTCTTGAGATATGAAGATGCCATTGCGTTGTTGTCGTATTTGAAGACTGAGGAAGAACTTCAGCTCCCCCATCATGGACATCTGATATTGCTCTTGCATCATATATCCAAACTCTTCATTGTACTTCTGATTGGTGCAGCCGAAGATAGTGTCATCCACATATATTTGGCACACAAATAGTTCACCATCATATGTCTTCGTGAAAAGAGTGGGATCGAGGGAACCAGGTATGAAGCCTTTGCTCTTCAGGAAGTATTTGAGTGTGTCATACCAGGCCCGAGGGGCTTGTTTGAGGCCATACAGTGCCTTGTTGAGCTTGTATACCATGTCAGGATGTTTTGGATCTTCAAAGCCGGGTGGTTGTGCAACATACACTTCTTCTTCAATCTTGCCACTGAGAAAGGCACTCTTCACATCCATTTGATATAGAAGTATGTTATGATGATTTGCATAGGCCAGCAGTATGCGTATGGCTTCAAGTCTAGCCACAGGAGCAAATGTTTCATCGAAGTCAATGCCTTCCACTTGAGTATATCCTTGAGCAACGAGACGAGCTTTGTTTCTAACAACTTGACCATGCTCATCTTGCTTGTTGCGGTATATCCATTTGGTGCCTACTATATTGTGCTTCCGTGGATCAGGACGCTTAACCAGTTCCCATACATTATTCAGCTCAAACTATTGAAGCTCTTCTTGCATAACTTGAATCCATTCAGGTTCCATGAACGCTTCTTAGACTTTCTTGGGTTCTGCAATTGAGACGAATGCGAAGTGCCCGGAGAAATTTGCTAGCTGAGTTGCCCTTGAATGAGTGAGTGGACCAGGTGCATTGATGCTATCAATTATTCTTTCAATCTGCACTTCATTGGCAAAGCGAGGATGTACAGGGTGAAAACTTTGCTCTTGCTGTTCATTGTCGTTGTTGGAAGGAATGTCTTCAGGCTGAGCATTGTCTTCATGTTGATCAGGTGCTGAAATGATAAGTTCTTCTTCAGGATGAGCTTCAGAAGGTATAATTTCTCCAGTTCCCATTAGCTTGATTGATTCACTGGATGGAACTTCATCTAGCACATTTGGCAGCTGCTCTCTTTGTGAACCGTTGGTCTCATCGAACCGCACATCCACTGTTTCAACCACTTTGTAATGAAAGAGATTGAAGACTCTGTAGGAGCGAGAATCCTTTCCATATCCAAGCATAAAACCCTCATGTGCTTTTGGTGCAAATTTTGAGGTGTGATGTGGGACCTTGATCCAGCACCTTGCACCAAATACTCTGAAGTAACTGACATTTGGCTTCTTGCCAGTAAGGAGCTCATAAGATGTCTTGTTCAGTAGCTTGTGAAGATAAACACGATTGATTGTATGGCATGCACTAGTAGAAAACAGGGCTATGGTCCAGGCCGGTTTAGCCCATTAGTCCCGGTTCAGTCTAGAACCGGGACTAATGTGAGCATTGGTCCCTGTTCGTGCGGCTAAGGCATTAGTCCCGGTTCACTCGGGCCCTTTAGTCCCGGTTTAAGATATGAACCGGGACTAAAGGGTGCGATGACCTTTAGTTCCGGTTCGTGCCTCAAACCGGGACTAAAGATTAGACCTTTAGTCCCGGTTTGAGGCACGAACCGGAACTAATGGGGTTGAGACCTTTAGTCCCGGTTTGTGCCACGAACCGGTACTAAAGGTCCCATTTTCAAACTCTA